>NC_084653.1:3397500-3607500 GCF_019802595.1 Syngnathoides biaculeatus
AGCACCTTCTTCCACATGTTTGGTGTATCTCCCAGATGAGTTGTGGCAAACTTTAAACGAAAGGTTTTATGGATATCGTTGACAAATAGCTCTGTAACTCTTCCATAAGGGGCCAGATTTGTGCAGTGACTGATTGTTGTCCTATGGACAGACTCTCCCACCTCAGCTGTAGATCTCTGCAGTTCATCCAGAGTGATCATGGGCCTCTTGGCTGCATCTCTGATCAGTCCTCTCTTTGTTCGAGGTGAAAGTTCAGAGGGACGGCCATGTCTTAGTAGATTTGCAGTGGTCTGATACTCCTTCCATTTCAATACGATTGCTTGTACAGTGCTTCTTGAGATGTTTAAAGCTTGGGAAATCTTTTTGTATCCAAATCTGGCTTTAAACGTCTCCACAACAGTATCTCGGACCTGCCTAGTGTGTTCCTTGGTCTTCATGATGCTCTCTGCACTTTAAACAGAACCCTGAGACGATCACAGAGCAGGTGCAATTATACGGAGACTTGATTACACACAGGTGGATTCTATTTATCATCATCATTCAACATTGGATCATTCAGAGATCCTCACTGAACTTCTGGAGTAAGTTTGATGCATTGAAAGTAAAGGGGCCGAATAATATTGCCCACCCGACTTTTCAGTATTTTATTTGTTAAAAAGTATAAAATATCCAATAAATTTCATTCCACTTCATGATTGTGTCCCACTTGTTGTTGATTCTTGACAAAAAATGAAAATTATATACCTTTATGTTTGAAGCTTGAAATGTGGCGAAAGGTTGAAAAGTTCAAGGTGGCCGAATACTTTCACAAGGCACTGTGTATATACATATTTTTTTTTCTCCGATCAGGTAATTATGACACCAAAACCGATTGCCCAATCACCAAAAGATGCCAGTTATCGGCCAATCCCATCAGGCCAATAAAATCAGGGTAAAGTTTAGTAATTAAATGCACAGTTCTTTCTTTTTATTGGAAAAATGAAGCCATCTAGCCTACGGAGGAATTTATCTTCTCACTCGTGGATGGCATTCATGGCGCTAAAATAATTCATTGTAAGCTGTTACGAAAGAACAAAACACGTTAATTCCTGTGTTATTACTACTTGATTCTTTATCCACATATCCATTTTCTGGACCACTTCTCCTCACCAGGGTCGCGGGTGTGCTGGTGCCTATTTCAGCTGACTCCAGGCGAGAGGCGAGGTACACCCTGAACGAGAATTGCAGGCACAAATTAACAATCATTCAAACTCGCATGTGTATATGATACAGTATATAGTCTTATTAAAAATGAACAGTATTTTAGGCTATAGTCTGGTTTTAACTGTGTAAATGCTGACAAATGTTGGTGCAACTACTGTCTTTGATGCCAAGCTGACAGTTTACAACCTCTTTCATTGCCTTAAGATAATCACATTTTATATTTAGATGACAAGTGTATTAGAACTATGTGGAATTTCCCCAATAAGGTGCACCTGTTTCTAAATGCTGCTACATGTCGTATATGCTGTTATTACACATTGTACAATCGTCCAATGTATGTTTTCCACTGAAACAATACAATCTATTCCAGTGACCCCCTGTTTTATTGAAAGGATCGGTGCTGGTCGGTGCTCAGGAGACAAAGACGACACTCAACAAAAGACCAACGTTCCCAAATGCTATTTAGCCTCAATAACTGGCATATGTATTTCGACCAAATGCAAGTTCTCAAAACACAGTTGACATTGCGTGAAATCAATCATATGAGCCCCTTACCTATGCCGAGAAGGTGGAGAGCCAATCACCCAGGTAGAGGTCCGCTTGTCAACCAGCTGGGCGTCCGTACGAAACCCGCAGCAGACTCTACCTGTTTGTACTCTGCATCTCTCTATTATACTTTTCAGTTGCGTGCGAGAGAAACGGCGGGTGGCCTACCCGTCCCACCTGGCGCCGCAACGTTTGTTTCCTGATTTACTATTGACACATAAGTGTGTCCTTCAGGCTCTGAAAAACATCTTACGCAGCCATAACTGTCAAGACATCCCACAACAATGTTCGTCTTTGGTATGCATGCGAACAAGATAGTGAAACGGTCCAGACGTCTTGACCAGAAAAACAAGTGATACGAAAAACAAGTGAGTGATGCGAAAAACAAGTGAGTGTATGCATGCGAACAAGATAGTGAAAAACAAGTGATTGAAAAACAACTTATATAACCATGGTTGCACAATACATTCGGGTATTCAACGGTTATGGGAAGCATCACTAATTAACACTCCTTTCACCCCCTGACCTCTGGTGGTCTGTCCTTCCCACTGTGTGTTAATTTTAAAAATGTCATTTCGTTAAATTTTTCCAAGGCGGCACGTTGGAGAAGCTGTAAAGCGTTGGCCTCACAATATTGAGGACCTGGGTTCAATCCTGGCCCCGCCTGTGTGGAGTTTGCACGTTCTCCTCATCCCTATGTGGGTTTTCTCTGGGCACTCCGGTTTCCTCCCACATCTCAAAAATATGCACCATTAATTGGACACTCTAAATTGCCCCTAGGAGTGATTGTGAGTGTCTGTCTCTGTGTGCCCTGTGATTGGCTGGCGACCAGTTCAGGGTATACTCTGCCTTCTGCCCGATGACAGATGTAATTGGCTCCGGCACTCCCCCAACCCTCGTGAGGAGAAGCAGCTAAGGAAATGGATGGATGGATAAATGGTTCCATTTTAATTTTATTGGCCGTGCTTTACATTGATTTTCTGTTTCAATCCAATAATTTAAATGATTTCAAAATTAAAATTGCTGAATTTTATATTTTTTTATATTTTTGACCTTCACAACAAAACATCATGTAATGATCATGATATTGGCCTTTTTTTTTTCTTTTTTTTTACACAATAACTCAATGTAGGGCAACCCCACAAACATTCAGTTTTATATCAGCATTAAACACGCAAACAAAGTTTTACTGAAACTTTACTCATCCTATGTGACACTCAAACGCTCGTGTACTCAGCATAATCACTTTGAGCCCACAGAATACTGGTGAAACAAAATATCACTCGCAAACTTCTGCCACGACCAGAACACGGGGTTTCCCGGTTCGGGAAACGTTTTTATTCAGTCCGGTGTCAGGGATCAAACAGGCAGTCCACGGAAGCAGCAGTAACAAAGTCGTCAGGCGTGAGAAGAAGGTCAGTGGGCAGGCAGGGGTTGTTACACGGGAGAGCAGGAACAGAATTAGGAGACTGAAGGAACGAGGCATGAGGCAACAATCTGGCAAAGGCCAGACCGTACGTGGAGTCCTATTTGTATCAGCCGTGACTACGTGGAATGAGGCGCAGGTGTGTGCCTCACTGATTGCTGAGTGTGTGCCCTGTCAGGGACCAGCACAGCCAGGACAAGGACCGGCAGGGCCATGACAGTAATTTCCCCCCTATCCCACTTAAGGGCTGGCGCCAGACAGCCCAGGCCCCTCAGGATGGGAGGCGTGAAAGTCTCTGATGAGGTTGGCATCGACCACGAACCGGGACGAGATCAAGGAACGCTCCTCAGGACTGTATCCCTCCCAGTCCACCAGATACTGGACTCCCCTTCCCCGGTGGCTGGAAGACAGGAGCCAACGCACAGAGTAGACTAGGCCTCCATCAACCATGTGGGAGGATGGAAGGGGGTCGGCCGGAGGGACCAACAGGGATGGAATTCTGACCCTCAAAGACCTTTTAGTCTGCCTTTAAAAGTCCACCTCCACTCCATGTATTATCCTGAATCAGATGCACCTTTGTGAGGTCGTTAGCTGCATAAAGACACCTGTCCACTCCATACAATCAGTAAGACTCAAACTTGTAACATGGCCAAGACCAAAGAGCTGTCCTAAGACACCACACACAAAATTGTACAACTCCACACAGCTGAAAAGTGCAACGGAGAAATTGCCAAGCAGCTTGGTGAAAAAAGGTCCACTGTTGGAGCAATCATTAGCAAATGGAAGAAGCTAAACATGATGGTCAATCTCAATCGGAATGGAACCCCATGCAAGATATCACCTCGTGGGGTCTCAATGATCTTTAGAAAGGAATCAGCCCAGGACTACATGACAGGACTTGCTCAATAACCTGAAAAGAGCTGTGACCACCGTTTCCAAAGTGATAGTTGGTAATCCACTAAGACGTCATGGTTTGAAATCATGCATGGCACGTAAGGTTCCCCTGCTTAAACCAGCACATGTCAAGGCCCATCTTAAGTTTGCCAATGCCAATTTGGATGATACAGAGGAGTCATGGGAGAAAGTTTTGTGGTCAGATGAGACAAAAATGGAACATTTCGTCATAATTCCACTAACCGTGTTTAGAGGAAGACGAATGATGAGTTCCATCCCAAGAAAACCATCCCTACTGTGAAGCATGGGGGTGGTAGCATCATGCTTTGGGGGTGTTTTTCTGCTCATGGGACAGGACGACTGCTCTGTATTAAGGAGAGGATGACCGTGGCCATATATTGTGAGATTTTGGGGAACAACCTCTTTCCCTCAGTCAGAGCATTGAAGGTGGGTCGTGGCTTGTTCTTTCAACATGACAATGACCCGACGCACACAGCCAGGAAAACCGAGAAGTGGCTCCGTAAGAAGCATGTCAAGGTTCTGGCGTGGCCTCGCCAGTCTCTAGACATAAACCTAATAGAAAATCTTTGGAGGGAGCTGAAACTCCATGTTTCT
This sequence comes from Syngnathoides biaculeatus, assembly GCF_019802595.1. Taxonomy (NCBI): domain Eukaryota; kingdom Metazoa; phylum Chordata; class Actinopteri; order Syngnathiformes; family Syngnathidae; genus Syngnathoides; species Syngnathoides biaculeatus. The sequence goes on from NC_084653.1 coordinate 3,402,185, forward strand.
CAGCGACAGCCGAGAAACTTGTCTGATCTGGAGAAGATCTGGTGATCTGATTTGGTGGGCCAAAATCCCAGCAAAATCCTGCAGTGTCTGCAACCCAAGTGAACACTGATGATGATGAATGTTGACATGCTGTGTGATTGCATTGCTCTTGCTCATATTGTGTGATTATTCTGTACTACTTACATTTGAGTGTTGTTTCTTTTTTAGAAATGTTTTGCTGTTTTTGAGTTGTCTAGTACAGGTTTAAAGCTTTCGAGTGTTCTGAATCATGAGGCAATGCATGTTTACTTTTGTGATTTTCATGTTTGTTTTTGTGATCTATTTCATCGATCAAGAGAGGAACTGAAGACTATTTTACTTTTATTGTACTTTCATTATATCCCCAAGTATGACCTTATACATTTTATCAACAGATAAAGTGTTGTCCATTTTCTAATCAGACAAGAATGTGTTGGTCATCGCGGCGGTGGTCCTTGATCTTTGTACGCAGAAACCAGCTGGTGACACCTCCTCTCCGAGGCGTTGCCGTGGAGACGAACGACACCAGATAAGAAGCGGAAAGTTACTATCCCGGCCCAAGACCAGACTGGCGGGGGCAGACACTTTTACTATGGACCCATACATATAAAAACCTTGTGCTACCGGACAGCTTTTGTCTTCTTTGGGCTATACTGCCAGAACACACACGTGTGCGGCAGATACCAAGATAAGACCCGGACGTCTGTATTGCACATTCCTTTGTAATATATCCATTTGCTGTTCACTCGTCTAATCATTGGTCATCTCTTCCTTGATCCATGAACACGCGTTGGGTCCGACTCGCAAATCCCTACACAGCGTAAATAAACATCTTGCTAGCAATACTAAACTGTTCAACAATGTGCTCCGGTGTTAGTTTGATTTTGCTCTCAAAGCTCCTTTAACATTTGAAGGAAGACACCTGCAGGAAGAAAACTGATAATTAATAGTTGTGAAGCAGGCCAAAGTGCTCATTATTATTTTTGTAAGCATGTAATCAACACGTGTTATTCATTGTTTTTCTCGCAATTGTGTTACTTTTTATTCTGTCTATTAAGTTCTGTGCTGTAAAAGAAATATAAATAAAAAGTCTTTACCCAATCCTGATTTTTTTTTCACATCTATCACACACAAAGGCTTCAGATCATGAAATAAATTTTAGTATCACTAAGAGAGAACCGAAGGAAATACAAAATGCAGTTTTCAAATTAAAATTTAATTGATTTAGGGACAAAAAAAAATTCAGATCCTCTGTGAAAAAAGTATTTTCCCCGTTCCTGATTTCAGTTTTTTTGTTTTGCATATCTATCACACACAAACGTTTCAAATAAATCAATTTTAATATCATTCAAAGACAACCCAAGGAAATACAAAATGTAGTTTTCAAATGACAATTAAATTTATTATGGCAAAAAAAACCCTTTCTGACCTTCTGTGAAGAAGTACCCCCCCCTTTTTGAATCACAAAATCCCCTGAATAGAAGATCTCAAGAAGCAATCCATCATGCCACAATAAAAAAAAAAAGAAAAAAAATTTTGAGAAGAAAAAAGACCAAAAAAAAAAACACATGAAAAGACTGCAAGGCCATTTCCAACGCAAACCTTACCAGGAGTGGAAAACCAACGAAAATTACTCCAAGAATGCGAAGACGACTCATCCAAGAAATTGCAAAAAAACCTCAAAGAACATCAAAAGAACTCCAGACATCGCAAGCCTCAGTTAACCCTAACCCTGGCCAAAAATGGCATCCATGGTACAGTGAAGAAAATAGGTATTTAAACATCGTCGAGATTTCCACAGAAGAGTTTGAAAGCGTATAAAAATCTGGACGCATACAAATACTTTGTTGCTGGATCTGTTCTCAATCAATCCCACATCGTTATTTCAGATTTCATTTAAATATACAAATATAAATTACCCCTGGTTTTACGCAAACTAGCATTCATTAATTAAAAAAAAAATAGCCTCCATACACGGAAGCATATTGCTGCCACACTATTACCTCTGTAAACAGTTTATTTATTTTTTTAAATACGCATTGTTCTCAAATGAGTCATTTGGCATTATAAATACATCTTGATAATTCGAGATTGAAAAGAGTAATTCGGACCAGAAAAGATGGCTACACAGGCGTAGGTATATTTCGTTGGGTACCATCCATCACATGCACGGTCTCTATACACTTCTATTTTTTTCAATACAAATCCCAATATTTACTTAAATGACCCCTGGTTTTACACAAACTCTCATTCATTCACTATGATTGGGGAAAAAAATTAGGACAGGCCAATATTTACATAAATGACCCCTGGTTTTACACAAACTCACATTCATTCACTATGATTGGGGAAAAAAAATTAGGACAGGGAGTCGTCGCCTCCATACATGGAAGAGTATTGCAGCCACACGTACACACACACCTCCGTAAACCTCTCTGTGACTTGATGTTTACTTTTTTTTTTCCAAATACGCATTGTTCTCAAATTAGTCAACTTGGCATCATAAATACTTCTTGGTTATTTGAGATTGAGAAGAATAATTCCCAGCTGAAATTAAGTGATCGCTCCACAGGCGTGTGTATTTGGTTGGGCACCAGCCCATCACGTTTAATTGCTGAAATCCATCGATCTTTTCTGGTCTTTTCAGATGGTATTCCATAGAATGATTTCTTTGAATATCTGTCTCGTCTGTTGGACAACCAACAGCTCGGGTATTGTAAATATTCTCCTCTGGTTCAATGTCTCCCACAATGTCGAGCAACTCTGTTTGACTGGCAATATGGCGCCGTAAAAACTGTGACGTCACGTGCACGAGTTCTCTAGTTCCCAGGCGAAAACCCCTGCTGTCAACAAAGAGTACAAAGGTTCAACTCGCATTTGCCAAAAAATATCTTGATGATCCTCAAGACTTTTGGAGAAACATTCTGTGGACTGACAAATCAAAAATTTAACTTTTGGAAAGTGTGTGGCCCAATACATCTGGCATAAAAATGGCACAGCATTTTATAAAAATAACATTATGCCAACAGTGAAGCATGGTGATGGTAGTGGGATTGTCAGAGGGATACATTGTTGCCTCAGGACCAGGACAACTTGCTCTGATTTATGGAACAATGAATTCTGCTGTGTACCAGAAAATCCTAAAGGAGAATGTCACTTCATCCCCTCAAAGTCAAGCGCTCTTGGATCATGCAGAAGGGCAACAATCCGAAACACACCAGCAAGTCCACATCTGAATGTCTCGGAAAAAAAACAAAAAAAAAAATATAAAAAAAAAAAAACCAAAGTCAAGGTTTTGGAGTGCCCAAGTCAATGTCCGGGTTTAAATTCAATTGAGATGGTGTGGTGTGACCTTCAATGGACACTTTATGCTAGAAACCCCCCAAATATCGTGGCGTTGAAACAATTGTGCAAAGACGATGTGTATTTTGGCATTATATAAGAGAAATATGTAATGCATTCCATCCATCCATTTTCTTAGCTGCTTATCCTCACAATGGTCGTGGGATTGCTGGAGCCTATCCCGCTGTCAACAGCCAGGAGGCAAGGTACAACCTGAACTGGTTTCCAGCCAATCGCAGGGCACAGAGACAAACATGTAATGTATTGTTGCATTATATAAGATAAAATTTGAGTGAGAATAATTAAGTTCTGCGTTTTTAATAAACCTCAGATTAATTTTAAAAAACAAGCAGAGTTATAACTTATACGTGTATGAAATACGCACAAACAAGTTTTTATCTTATCAAACACAAGTAAACCTTGATAGTGCAGGGTGGAGTCCGGATGTAGCCAATATGCGGTCCAATCAATTTGACAACATCCATTCATCCATCCATCAATTTTCTGGCTGCTTATCCTCATGAGGTTCATGGGAGTGCTGAAGCCAATCCTAGCTGTCATCGGGCAAGAGGCAGAGGTCGGAAAGGTCCATTACAGGGTACATGGAGACAGACAACAGTCCCACTAATAATCACACCTAGGTGCAATTTAGATTCTCTAATTTTTACAATATGGGAGGAAACCGTAGTGCCCCGTTAAATCCCACAAAGACACGGGGAGAACATGCAAACTCCACACGGATGGGGCAGGATTCGAGACCCAGTCCTCAGAACTTTTAGGCCAACGCTCTACAGCTGTTCCACCATGCCACCAATTTGACATTGTGATTATTATTTAGAGGTGATAGATGACGTCTATAAAATATAATTATAGATTTCCGTCATTCTAAGCGATTTAGTAACACAGCTATTGTTGGAAGGAAGGATCGTTGTTATAAGAGCCCGTTAAGAGATATGTTGCATTGATTGTTAAAGTGGTGAATCAGAATAAAGATTTTTTTCAATTGTATTTTTATTTTTATGCAAATGATCCCGACTGAAATTGTCACACGGTTCCTCATCCGGCTAGACGAAGTGAATTACGCGATGCAATAGCGGCAGCAGCACACAGCAGAGCAGCTTCAAACGATCACCCAGTCCGCCGCTCAGGCCCGATAGACAGCGACTTGTCCTCGGATCGGGACGTGTCATCAGACCCCAATTTGTATTTTTTTTCCACCTTTGGCTTTTCTCATACAATGAGTGCACTGGTACATCATCTGCGTGGTGCGGCCGATTTGGGATTAAGAAGGCGCGTCCAATTCTCCCAGAGAAAATGAGAACGACGGTGATGAGGCACGACAGACTGAAGAGCGCCCGCCTCTGTCGGTGGGTCACCAGGCAGACAGGTTAGCATTAGCAGCCCAGTTACGTAGCTAACGGAACCAGCCCATCGTTCTGTGTGGGCAGCAAAGCTTTCAACTCCGTAAGCCATCATGACAGCACGCTAAACTCGTGTGCGGATTTATTTATTTTTGCCTCAGCACACGTCTCTTCCCGATTGATACCTGGTAAGTGAGATATTTTAAACAAATGAGTGTTACCCGTTTGCGAGCAAGGAGGGTAGCTAGCTAGTTCGCTAATCACTTCAGCCACAATGACAACGAATGTACGTCTCGTCAGGAGGCGTCATACAAGCAAACACAGGACTGCGTTGGATCCAATTACCAGGAAGGATCTTGAGTGAAATACAATGTGTAGTTCGACGTGTTATGAAAGCAGCGATTGGCGTCATCATGATGACCCCATCCATCCATTCACTGAAAATCTAGTTTGCAAGCGTACGTCTGCTTTGGATGCTCCGTCACGGTGTGTGTTTTAAACGCGTACAGTTACTCAAAACATTCTGCCTGGATCCGTTCTCTCTGCCAATCCCCTGAAAAACATCTACCTTTGTTGGTCTGTTTATTTGTCTCTCGGTTGGAATGTCCGTTTGTGATGGCAATACAGTTTAAAAAAATAATTAAATAAATAAGCGGAGAAGTTCTACCAAGAGCCTATCCATATGAAGTTTCAAGAGTTTGTGGTTGTCATGTATATGTTTGCCATAGCCTTCAATGCAATGGAACTCAAGTGCTGTCATGCTGGGGCCCGTATTCTCCATCCCCCCATTTACTATTCGCGAACTACTCTCGTAGAAGTTACGAACAATTTCTAAATATTTTTTTGATTCAACTGCCTTTGAAAACATCCATTCACCCATTCATTTTATTGTTTCTGCTCTCCTTCAGGAGTGGTTCTACACCTATTTTACTGAGGGGGTCTGGGGGTTGTAAGGACTCATGCTGAGTCTTTCTCAGTAGGTATTACTAGTTTCTCTCCGATTTCCTCAAGTTTTTGTCAAAAAGAGCTCCAAATGTTATTGCCATGCACCAGTGTTTACATTCATATACTCTGCTGCAGCAATATTAAATGCTCACAATAATGAAACTGAGAATTTGTTCAATCATTTAACAGTCCAACTGTATTGTCATTTTTATATATAACATGAGAAACTGGTACTGCCTACAAGAAGTATATTTTCTTTTTATCCATCCATCCATTTTCGACTACTTACTGAAGTTTGTTCGTGGGGGCATTATATTTAGCTGGGACGCCTAGACTTCCCTCTCCCCTGCCACTTCATCCCGTCGTTTCAGGGAGATCCAGAAGCGTTCTCAGGCCAGGCAAGAGATGTATAGTCTCTCCAGCACATCCTGTGTCACCCTCTCTGTCTGTTTCGGGTGGGATGTCCTTGGAACACCTCACCAGGGAGGTTAGGCCACCTCATCTGCCTCCTCTCAGTGCAGAGAAGCAATGGGTCTACTCTGACCCCCTCCTGGATAACAGAGCTTCTCACCCTATGTCTATGGGAGAGTCCCGGACACCCTGCAGAGGAAACTCATTGAACAGATTTATCCAGGATCTTGTTCTCTCGGTCATGACCCACAGCTCGTGACTATAAGTGAGGGTCGGAATGTAGATCGACCAGTAAATAGAGTCTTTCGACTTAGCGCCTTCTTTATCACAACAGATCGATACAAGGTCCACATCACTGCAAATGCTTCACTGAACCACCTGTCAATCTCCCGCTCCATTCTTCCCTCACTCGTCAACAAGACCGCAACATACTTGAACTCCTCATCTTGACAGGATCTTATCAATGACCTGAAGAGGGCACGTCACCCTTTTCCAATTCAGGACCATGGTCTCTGATCTAGAGGTGCTGATTTTCATCCCAGCCGCGTCACTCTGTTGCAAATCGCTATCAAACTGTACCCCGTCTATGCCTCTGCTGCGCCTAGAGATTCTGTTCATAAAAGTTATGAATAGAATCCGTGACAAAGAAAAGACTCGGCGGATTCCAACTGTCACCGGAATTGAGTTCGACTTACTGACTTTTTTATGTTGCATCAGGAGTCAAAGTGTTATCAGGACACATGAGTTGTTGAGCTTTTGGTACATTGTGCAAACCATCTGGCGTGGCAGTGCTGGAAAATACCTCTGTAATCCTAGAGTGTAAAAACTAAACATTGCAGTGCACCAAAGTAATACACCGTTACTAAAGAACAAGCAAACATTTGTCGTAATAACAAAACTGATCAGACTTAATTTGAGGAAAAAAAAAATGAGGAGGGGATCACCACAAATATTTATTGCATATAAATTAGGCTTCACTGGATCAGAATTTTCGGGGCCAATCACTTATCCAAAAACAAGATAGAGCAGAGTCTATTTAAATTACCTGTTCATATACGGTACACTGTATACTTGTGTACATAATTGCTCAAAAAATATATTTACAATAAATAATGTATCTGTTCATTTATTAATGTCAGTAATGCATAGACAGAATCTTGTAGCGATTACCAGATTAAATAAAATATAATTAATTTGAAATGGATAAAGTCATCAGGGGGGATGCCTGTGTCACTTCTGGTTTGATGTAATTTTTGCATTACATGTTGTAAATCAAATTTTTAATCTTTGGGTCACCGCATCTCTTCTTTGTGTCATAACACTTGGGAAAAATGACAAGAAACCTTTTCCTTATTACTTGTTGATCAAACTCGTAACCTTAAAGGCTTGTTTCAATAAAGCCATTTACCTTCTCCGATACAGCGGCTCATCGATTTTCCTCACTCAAAAAAAAAAAAACCTAACTAACACTTCCATGTAGTTAATATTATAGGAGTAATAATTGGAACGAACAGGTGAGTCTACATCAGACAAGATAATACGATATACAACACAAATGAAGACGGACAAACAATGGTTTAGAAGCAATGAGTTGTGACATAAAGCGTAGGAGTGTCATTGTGGGATGGCTAGACGTGTATTGGAGTAATTTTTCTCGTTAATTCACATAATTTGTGATTGTATTGCAGTTTGCGTGTCATTGTCATGTTTTGAAAATTGACCGGATCATCAGAATCAGCTTTAATCAGAGTCAGCTTTAATGGCCAAGTATGTAACAACACACAAGGAATTTGTCTCCGGCAGTCGGTGCCACCCTGGTACAATATTCACAACAAAGAACAACAAAGGAACAAGAGACATTCAATTAATAGGAACTATTCCTTATCAGAGTCAAAGATGTGCAAGATGCAGAGTCTACTTCATTTAGAGCAGTCAAAAGTGCGTCAACGCACCACATTATGTTGAGCTTATACAGAGTGCCTTTACCCCTTTGCGGTTCCCGTAACAGACCAGTGGAATGACAATTGACCCCTCCATACAGGGCACTTAACCACACCTCCTGAAGTTACGTCACCCCACGTGTGCTAACCTCAGACAAACAATTAGCAAAAATGGCGGCGCAGGAAGAAAAGACTAGAGCGAAATTTTCCGATTTACCAGCTGATTTCTCACTCGCATTCTTAGCGAAAAACCATACAGCAGGGCTTCAAGTATTTTAGCGAGGGGTATTTCAATGGTATTTACATGCATATCACCGGAGAAACCATTGATATTAGTGCGAGATCTTTCCGGAGTCAGAGGAAGACCGAGAAGCCACATAATATAATATATTATAACCCAAAGACGAATTCGTTATTGACAGTTTCCTATTTTCGTGTTACCTATCACACTTGTGTGCAGAATCTGTATAGCCGTTTGTGAACCATCGTATGAAGGAAAAGAAGGCGAGGCTTGATTTACGAGTTGTTTCTCTCGTTTTCTTTGTGTAACGTCACATGCTCCCCTCAATAATTATTCTTGAATTAGTGCCGAACCTACTTAAGTCCCGACTGAGTATGACAATCACTACTTTATAGTGTCCTCAAACATCCTTCCTTCAGTCTTGGTGTCTCGGTGCACGTCGAAGGCTTTTAGGACTCGCTAGTCCGGTTTAGCTTAACTCAGTAGCCGCCGAACAGAGACACGTTTGTGCAGTCACATTTTTTGTACTCGGTCTTTTGTTCTGGTTGATTTTAGATGGATTCAGTTGATCATCCTGTCTTCCACAAAGTTTGATCCATCTAAGACATTTTTCGTACTGGGTCTTTGGTTTTGGAAAGGGTACGAATTGAACTCCACCAACTAGCCTTTCAGGATACCTGTCGTCACTATTACAAAGTCCGTGACTACACCTCTTAACCATATCTCTTGTTAAAGAACCCAAATACGCGATAAAACGCTAACAAAAGCTATACTGGACCATGCAACGTTGTCTGAGGGAACGGCGGGTGCAAAAAAGGGGTGTGGTTTATGCAGATCTCTGGCCTCTGATTGGTCAGCGACACGGATGACGCAATTTCTACGGAGGGGTCAATTGTGCAAAGGGAGTGGTTTAAGGTGACAAATCATGCAATAGTCTACAACAGTGGTCCCCAACCACCGGGCCACGGACTGGTACCGGTCCGTAGATCAATTGATACCGTGCCGCCGAACTCATAATTAATTAGTCCCATTGTATTCGTTATCAGAGTCTTAAAAATCTTTTATTTTGAAAAATGACCGGATTCTCTGGGTTACATCTCGGTCACTTGAGCGCCAAATTTATATTATATTTTGGATTGATTGGTCGCGCTGAACCGACGGAAGGAGCTGGAAGAACTGGTGGCCAGGATGTGGAGGGTCCGAAAGGCTCTTGCCCTCTGGACCTAGTTGGAGTGGCATGCAAGTCTTCAATAGTGGGTAAGGGGGTGCCGACAATCCGTTCAGAGGTTTTGACTGTCTGTTGCAGTCAGAGTTTGTCCTTTTTTGTGGCAGCCTCAAACCAGACTGTGATGGATGGACACAGTACTGTTTGGATGACCGCTGTGTGCAATTGTCTCAGCAGCCCTTGCGACAGGCCGTGCTTTCTCAGAAGCCGCAAGAAGTACATCCTCTGTTGGGCTTTTTTGAGGATTGAGTTGATTTTCGTCTCCCACTGCAGGTCGTGTGAGACTGTAATTCCCAAGAACTTGAAGGTCTTGACAGTTGACAAAAGACAGTTGGACAGTGGTGAAAGATGCTTCCTGAAGTCCACAATCATCTCGACAGTCTTTAGCGTGTTCAACACCAGGTTGTGTTGGCCACACCAAAGCTCCACTCTCGCCACTTCTTGTTATATTCCACTGGTTATAAAACACAAAATAATCCTTGGATGAAAAATAACATTAACAGGCGGTTTGTCTACACATTTAGGCTCCGCCACCACCACCCTCTTTATTTGTCTGGGCATAAGGCCGGATCCTTTGTTAGTTCACTTGTTCAACCAACTTATCGAAGACTGGGTCAACAAGGAACCCCCACCTTTCACCATGCCATTTTGCCATCGCCTGATCTAACTTTGCATGTTCCTGGGTAACTCATGGGCAGCCCCGTTCGGAAGTAACTCGCCAGCAGACGTGTTCTGAGCTTTTTGCGAACAACACCTGGACCTTGGCCACTTTGGCTTGGAACTCTTTTTCTTGTCTTGTTTTCTTTCTTCCTTCCTCATTTTTTTGCCAAATCCACCTGTTCCCGTATAGACGGGACCAGCCAAACATTTGTGAGAGCTACCAGCTTGCCTAAATTGTGTTCCTTGCATGTAAGTACAACTTGCGGTCAACTAAAAGTACAGCTATAATTGGGTTTAAAGTAACAACAGAAACTTGCAGCATGGTGCACGATCATTGCTCTTTCTCTCTCTCTCTCCTTCTCTCTCTCTCTCTCTCCACCCTCCACAGTTGAAGTTAAGCCTCCTCTTGCCAAATTTTTTTTATCCATTTTTTCCCCCAGCATTCTCCTCTTGTAGATTCCACTGTTCAATCTCATTAAATTTTTGTATAAAAAATTCACTACCTGAATCATTTGTGTGTTTGGGTTCGACAATATATCTGGTTCTTTAGAGTTCTTATCTAATTCCTGTAGCAAATTTCAGATTATGAGACATGCTTTGATGATCGCGGTGCGTGCACATGCAGTGGCTCCTCTGTCTCCAAACACTACTGCTTTTTTTTTTTTGTACAGGTCTCAAGTGTGTCTGTCTGTCCTCGTCACACAAACACACCCCGTTGCGTATATACTCCAAAGCAATTTTGTTTGACATGTGCAGAATGTTATTGTTGGACATAAATACAGCAATTACAGAAGTGCTACGCAACTGCAGTCTGCTCTGACGGCCAGCGTAATCCCTGAGGCCCACTCGTTCACCAAGCCCATATTGGAAGCACCACAGGTGGTACAGAAGGAAGCAGAACAGGGGCAAGTGCAGAGGTGTTCGAGCTTGGTTAGCAGCTAGCCCAAACCGGGCAGCTCTCCCATCCATCTCACTGACCAACGTACGCTTGCTGGACAAGATGGACTCTAGTAATCCCTCGTTTTTCTCAGTTAATGGGGAGCAGAACACCCCGTGAAATGTAAAAAAAAAAAAAAAAAAAAAAAAAAGTGAAGTAGGGCCCCCTCCACCCCCAAGCGCCCCAACCACCAACCAGCCCCCACACGCAACCCAGGAATTTTCATGTATGTGTCTCTGGGTCCAGAATGATTAAAATATGTAAACAGTATTTATACTTAACATATATGAGACTAAGATGACAACAGTACACATATTTACTTCAATCTTTAATTATAAAACCTTTGTTAATCTTTCCTACATCAGCTGTCTGACTGGTTGGAAATGCAGGGGAGATGCATGCACGCACACACAGCAGGGAGATGGTCATTAGAGGCTTTAAGTTCACTCGCCTGCAGCATTGCAACATGATGGTCAACACAGTCCTTGAAGAAGCATGTGTAGCTGTCCTCTTCCAAAAAAGGCCTTCTTCCATCCATATTAAAAACATTCTCCCGCCATCTTGGAAACTCTTTCTCCACGTACTGATGAGTAGCACCATACAGAGGCACATTTCTGAGGCTGTATATTTTTTGAAATTATTCGAACTAGCCTTTTCTGGTCAAAAAGTCTTGTCCTCAAGTGGGAGAAACATAATGTAGGGTCCAGCGAGGAGAAAAGTGCCCTGTCCGGATCCCTGGAGTACAGTAGGTCCCCGCAGTGCCTGGGCCATTTGCTGCACGAAGTGGTGGATTCCTCCCGATGTGTCCCAAAAAGGAGTGTCCGGGAAGTTACCACCTCTCGGGTGCCGTGGAGGAAGCTTTCGCTGGGCTACAATGCTGAGGTGGTACGGTATTGCAACTACATCATCAAAAAATGCAATCGCTTGGAAAAAAAAAATTAGCACAAACGCAAGACTAAGAGTACAGTACATATGCAACACCGTGGACGAGATGTCGACAACAAGGAAAGGGATGGGACTAGGGAAGTTGCCACTCGTGCTCTCATTGGTTGATGTCGCGCCAGCAACCAATCATTTGTTTTTTTTAAATTTATTTTTTGCTTTATTGTTCCACATGTTGCGCTTGGGATGCGCCTTGTATCAGTCCGCGTTGTATCAATCTGCCTCATGTAAATATAGTACCTAATGTAATCCGATTTAGCATTTTTTACGGGGGGTGGACAAAGAACGCAATGCATTGAGTCTGACGATAGGTGATCCGCAAAGTAGAGAGGGATTACTGTATATCCGTTTACTCTGCACATCAACAAAAAGCTTGTGTGAGAGCTGTGTCTTGGGTTTTGTGAAAACATGGCTCAACTAACAACAGGAGCAAGGCACTGTACGAACTCCACCGGCTCATCATTGAGCAGGAGACATTGCACCCTGATGCCTTCCTCATCCTGGTTGGGAATTTTAACCAAGCCCACCCGAATGCCGTGTTTCCACAACTTCATGGACGTTAAGTTTCCCACACGAGGAGACATCCTGGACAATGTTTACACAAAACGCAAATGAGCCTCCCCCACCTGGGAACCTTAAATCACACTATTGCCATGCTAATTTCCGCATACTGACCTCTGGTTGAGGTGATAAAGTCCGCCAAGAAGATCCGGGTGTGGCCGGAGGGGTCATCAGAGGTACTCAAGGACTGTTTTGGCACCACAGAATGGAGCATGTTCTTATCTTTTGAGATGTTTATTTTGTGTGTATGTGGGTACCAAAATGTTTAAAATATGTCTACAGTACATATTTATATTTTGCATATTTGAGACAAACATTTTCAACAGTACAAGTGTCTAATTAATCTTAAGACCTTGTGCTGCACAATAACATTTTTACTGCAGTACATACGTAACCAACATTCTGTGTAGTTGAGGTTTTTATCTTTGAGAAAAACATGGTGATGCGGAGTTGTTTTTGTTTTTCCTTCTCCTTCAAAATTCCCCTGTACAAGGACATAATCCCGTCAACATAATTGCTAAACTTGACAGCTCAAACCATAATGTCATCAATGTCTTGTGCAAATTCTTCTTCCACACAACAATGAGCAGGATCGTTGTCTGCGGAGGGAGCCGCACCATACAGAGACATGCTTCTGAAGCCATAACTCTTGACATTTTTCAGACCAACCTTTTAATTGCTGAAAATCCTCATCCTCAAGGGTGTGAATCGCTCTTGCAGCTTGAGTTCGTCAGCACATTCTTCGGCCTCTTCATCATCGTCACCAGGCCCTTTTTCTGCAATCTACTATCCATAAAGCTAACTCAGCTTCCATTCGACCAATCCTCCTATTTTGCGGAATCACCACACGTTTTGCTTCATTATTAAAAGTTATTGAAGTGGTTTTACAGATGTTAACTATGTCCTTCTTTATGTAGCGCACCGTGGAGTGGTTCACACCATACTGGCTCGCCACAAAAGTGTAACTTCTACCGTCTTAGATCATAACCAAAAGTTTACTTTTTCGCTGATTGTCATCATCTTTCTCTTGGGCACTTCGGAGGCAGCGTTCACATCAGCAAAGGGCTCTGGCGACATTGTGAATCACGCCATAAAGGCGCGCACAAAAGCCTAACTTCTGCTGCCTTCGATCATATCCTAAAATTTTTTGCTGATTGTCGCGATCTTCCTTGGGTCCTTGGGAGGAAGCTTTTGTATCAGCACAGCGCTTTGGTGGTAGTGTGAACAAGAGAGGTTATCGAACAGACAATCAACAGCATAGAAAATGGCAGAAAGGAAGGACAACAGAAAGGGCGGAAGGAAGTTGCTGAGTGAGGCTTTGATGATGCACAGCCAATCAGCTCACAAGATGAAACCACACATACTGTCATTGGTCGCCAGGGACCAATCACGGACCAATATGGCTGTATTTTTCCAAGGTTTTTTTTCGAGGTGGGTGGGGGGAAGGGGGAAAAAAACCCACGAAGCACTGAAGCTGCAAAAAGTGAAGTGCGAAGAAGCCAGGGAACCCTGTCGTCATTTTAATATCATCAGTGGGTTGTCAATTAACTGTGACCCCTTTCAACATTTTGTTTGTTTCTGTATCTGAAGGCAACATTTCATCTATCTTGCTCAGACAGTTCTGAAAGTAGGCAGGAACTCAATAAACAATTGGTTGTCTAATTTCACAATTGATGGGTGGACAGGGAATCCAGAAACCCAACTACAGTGGAACCTTGGAGTTCGAACAACTCATAAGACGTGCAAATCAGACTTCGACCAAAAAAATCAGGGTAAGAAATGCCAGAACTCGACTAAATTGTCAGAGAGTGAACACCTGAGCAAAGCTGAACGGATGTTAAATGAGAAGCAGGGTCAACCCGAGTGATGCCAATTGGTTGCCGGGACGAGCCACTGCTTAGTTCGAGTCACAAGCAGTCATCGTGTGAACGCGCACATTTGCTCGTGCTTCTCAAGATTTTTTCATTTTCCTAGTAATTTCTAGTAATTTCTTAGTCGTGGGCCCAAAGACAGACAGATGTCCTATCAGCAGGAAAGGAAAAAGGAAAGTTGCGTGAACCTCAGTGGTTTTAAGGAAGGAGATAATCTCTAAGTATGAAAATTGTGTACGTGTTACGGATCTTGGTAAACTAGTATTGTATGGCTGAGTTGACAATTTTGACTATCTTAAAGAATAAAAATTTAATAAAAGGCAGCCAAAGAGTGACTATCAGGACAAAAAAAAGGCCGTAGATAACAGAAGAAATGGAGACTGTGCAAAGAATTACCTAGCCAAATCATGGAGCGTGACTCCGGCGTAACCCGTCCTCCTTCCCTCCTTCTACATCCATCCATTGACTTCATCACACCACGACCAAAAAGATAAAACATAAACACAAAATACACCTTTATGTTGCTTTAAATTACGCATTTTCTATTGTTTAAATGAAGGGTGTACTTGTTTTTACACAAGTAGAAATTAAAATGGGCATTTGCTATTTGGAGATGGGGAACAGATTTAATTCATTTACATTATTTCCTATGGAAAAAAATGAAGTTTGAATAAATTCGAGGTAAAACACAAATTATATTTGAAGTGTATTTGTATTAATAAAAATAAATAAAACCAAACAAAAAACATTCCCTTTAATACTAGTGAAATTGACTTGTTGCCATAAAAACAAACATTATTCTTGTGACACTACTCTCTCAAATAATCATTTATAAAGTTAAGACTTAATAAAATCTCTTGATACTAATTTATTTTTAGGTGGCATGGTGGCCAGAGTTAGCGCATCTGCCTAATAGTAGATACTAAGGGCCTGGTTTCAAATCTGGCCTCCCCTATGTGGAGTTTACATGTTTTCCCCAGGCCTGTGTGGGTTTTCTCTGGGTAGTCCGGTTCCCTCCCTCATTACAGAAACATGCACAATAGGTTAATTGAAGACAACATTTTTCAGAGCTGTGAAGCTGCTATCGAATTATTTGTGTGCCCTGCAATTGGCTGGCAACCAGTTCAGGGTGTACGCTGCCTTGCAACTAAGGTCTGCTGGGATAGGCTAGTGAGGATAAGGGGTACATAAATGTATATATGTATGGATAAATTATGTTCATTTTTTTTTTTTCTTACAGATTGGTGATGACTCTGCTCACCAAACAGTCCTTCACTATGGGACCGCTTCCTCGCTTGTTGTTGAGATTTGGAATCACAAGCATGAGATAATAAAGTCAAACAGCTGCAAGAAACAACACCCACGGTCCTCTTGAGGCCGCCACTGCCCTCCCTCCCACCTCACTCCTTCTTGTCCTGTTGCATTTAGCCCCTCAGTAGCCCTCATCATGACAACGCCGACGCTTTTACCACTCTCTGGGCGCCGTATACCGACGCTATCGCCAGGCGCATCCTCCTTCTCGCACCACCGCGCCACCTTGAGGCTCTCAGAAAAATTCATCTTGCTGCTCATCCTCAGTGCCTTCATCACTCTGTGCTTCGGGGCCTTCTTCTTCCTGCCTGACAACTCCAAGCACAAGCGCTTTGACCTGGGCTTGGAGGATGTGCTCATCCCGCACATTAACTTGCCTAAAGAGGACAAGCATGCTTCGGGACAGGTGATCATACATGGTCAGGGAGGACATGATGAGCATAGACACAGGTAAAATTATTTTCTCATCTTGTATTGTTACTTACACTCAAACTAGAAGTGTCCCGATCTGATATAAGATATGCAATATCGGTATGGTAGCGGTATAAAAGGAATATCGGATTATGTTGGACTGGATGTAAAATCTCTAATATAAGCGCTCTTATACATACAAGCTGTCCATTTCAGACTTAACTACAGCACTTCTATTCTGCAATGCTCTGTGTCCATGTCATGCAGAGCCCAAGTTATTACAAGTGCACGTTAAGGTGCGAGCAAAGTAGTAAGAAATAAATTAATTTTACTTGCTTAAAATATCAAATTAAACACAGAAAACAAAATAATTCCACGCATGTTGTTGTATATTCAAATATATCACAAAAATAAATTTTTGTTGTTGTTCAGAAAAAATCTCCAGCTCTAAGCATATGCACAAAGAAAAACAGCTAACAAAAGCATCAGCCTTCTGGTGTTTATTTCTGTCAAAATAATAATTATTGGGACACAAATACTGTATAACCACAGATAAAAAGGATATATAAACATAGTCCAAGATATTGTTCCAACTTAGTGAAAAATAAGTTCTATTAACAATATTGTTTTTTTCTTCACGGTCCCTCAGAAGTCAAGATATGCATACAGCAAGGACTGTGCTCCAAGAAAGGCACACACAAACGGGGACAGTACAAGCATCCCGAGTTTCACAACAATTCCTATACACGACATTTTCGATAAAAGTACAGTGTTGCCTCTACTCACGAACGTCCCTAGTAACGAAAAATTCAGGTTACGTAACGATTCCTCTGAAAAATATTTTCTAGTTACGAAGGAAATTCAGTATACGAAAGGGGAAAAATGGTTGCTGGTCTGGTTTGGTGGCTGCTTTTTACAAATGTGGTTCTGTTGGCTTTATCAAGCTACAAAAGTCTGTCTTCTTCTGGCTCAAGCCGTTCACAGGGGTTCAGCTGAGAATCACCCCACTCATATCTGAGGCCATGGCTCTTCAAATCAAGAAGAGCCATAAGAGATGGCTCAAGGATCACTTTTGGATCCATCCTGGTGACGTCCCTGGTGTGGTGTTTTGGCCATGTCCCATCCCATGAAAGAACTGTTTGAGGTGGCAAGGGAGAGATGTATGTTTTTCACTGTTTAAGTGGCTGTCGCCACAACCTGATTCCCAAATAAGCAGAAGAAACTGGAATGACAGATGTTATTCTCTTTGTTTTTCTATGAGGCCTCGTGATACCATCCATGAAAATCACTTACCTTTCTGTGAAATTCTGTTTTTAACTCAAAATAGTGAGTTTCCACAGGGGTCGGTGTTGCCGTTGCTCTCGTCATAGGCTGTTTCATACTCATCCATTCCAAGTACAGTGAAGAAAATAAGTATTTGAACACCCTGCTATATTGACGTTCTCCCACTTAGAAATCATAGAGGAGTCTGAAATTTTCATCGTAGGTGCATGTTCACTGTGAGAGAGAGAATCCAAAAAGAAAAATCCAGAAATCACAATGTATGATTTTTTTAAATGATTGTGTGTTAAATCTGCTAATAAGTATTTGAACATCTGAGAAAACCAATGTTATTTGGTACAGATCTTCTCGAGATCAGACAGGCAGTTTTCCTTTGCCCATTCACAGTTAACAGTTTCCTGTTCTGCATACTTATGGATTTTGCTTTCATTTGTTTTTATTTTTCATAATGTATGTGAATTTTTGGTAGCTAAATTAGTGATCATATTTTCAGGACGCTCATAGGATGTGCATTGGTTAAAAGCGTGCCCTGACTCCATATAGCCTTTTTTGTTCTTTCCATACACGAGCCATGCTGGACCATCTGCCACAGATGTACTGTCTACCGTACGCACTGGTACGTTATAAAACTTAGATATTCACAGAGACTTTGTTCATGTTTATTTACATAACTTATTTCCAAACAGTGACTGTAATACAGCAGTAAAACGGCTCAAAATCAGAGGAGTTAGTTTTTATTCATCATCTTCCTGTTCACTCAAACCACTGAAGTGTTTTTGTTGTATGTTGAACAGCCTCACTAAGTGACATATATTTCAGTGACTGTTGCTTTCATCAGAATTGGCTTTATTGGCCAAGTGTGTAAAAACACAAGGAATTTTTCTCCAGTAGTAGGCGCTGCCCTGGTATGACATTCAGAACAAAGAACAACAAAGCAAAAAGAACAAAGACCAAGACCTTTTTGTTGAGAGTAACTATTCCTTATAAGAGTTGGGCAAGATGTAAAATCTTTTTCATTTAGAATATGTCAGAGATAAGTGTGTTAACGTCCAACATGGTGTTCAGCTTGTACAGAGTGCCTTTACCTGTTCGCTGTTCTCGTTATAAACCAGTGCAATGACAATTGTGAAAGGGAGCAGTTTAAAGTGACAAATTGTGCGATCGTCTACAAAATATATTACTAATATTAATTCTGATTGGACCAGCAGGATGTGAGTGAGTGTTCTCACATGGCACAAAGCAGAAAATAGTAGGTTCACAGATCAAGAATTTAATGACTTAATTGTCAGAGAGAGAAAAGTGTTTCAATGCCTGCCAGTTATGACTTTCATTGATCTGTAGCGCTTTCCTGACGGAAGGAGCTGGAAGAGCTGGTGGCCAGGATATGGAGGATCCGAAAGGATCCTGACTGCTCTGTACCTAGTTCGCGTTGCGTGCAAGTCCTCAATAGTGGGTAGTGTGGTGCCAACAATCCGTTCAGCGGTTTTGATTGCCTGTTACAGTCAGTTTGTCCTTTTTGGTAGTGGCCCCAAACCACACTTTAACTGAGGTAAACGGTACTGATTGAATGACCACCGTTTAGAACTAATCTTGAGTTACTGCTGAAGTGGTCCTGTTCTCTTCATGCAGCAGTCCAGCCTTTTAATTCCTTAGTGAGAATAGATTCTTTCACGCTCCATGCACCAGATGTTCAAAATCCACTGGGATACCTTCACATATGGCTACTTTTTTTGAAAGATTTTTTACATTATTTTTAATTTAAAATATATATTTTAAGTGTATTGGAGCATCCTCCATTCAGGGCACTGAAAACTACCACCGTCTTCTCTGGCCATTTGAGGTACATTTTTCTTCTTCTGTGGCCAATTGAGGGAAATTGTTGTTTTATGGCCAATATATGAGCGTATTATATACATTTACAGCTCATGAAATGGGAAATTTCCCGTTATCTTTTTTGTTGTTGTGTCCAACTGAAGAAATTGCGTGGGATGATTGTTTAAAATGGCTTTCGTCACATTGAAATTTCAAGTTGTGTGGTCCCTGTTGAGACTTCATCCAAACTTGCCTTATCATATTATTTTTCTGAGCAGGATGGTTGTGTTCATCAGGATTCACTCTAAAATGTTCCTACATCAGCGTGGTGGCATTAGGCTTTGGAACGAATTCCATGAATGCCACTCAATTCTACCCTATCACCGTAAGAAAAATTAGCTTCATGCATATGAGCGGTCGTATTTGTAAAGTGCGCATGCTCATGCGCACATCTGCACACTGACAATCAGACGAAGGGTTCCTTTACTATCTCTGCTGGGCTCAGAGCCCATGAGGGGTTTCATGTGTGCTTTCACATCGCATTTTTTTTTTCCCTAATGGGCACCTGTAGGCATTGCCTTTTTTTTTTTTTTTTTTTTTTTTTTGTTGTTGCTGGGATCGAACAATCAGATGAATGGTCCGTGCCCTTCACTATCTCTTCTTGGCTTAGAGACCATGATGGATTTCATGTGTGCTTTCATGTTGCAGAAGTTTTTTTTGTTTTCCTCCAAGAACTGGGCACCTGTACGCGCCTGCTTTTGTAGGGTTAGTGAACAGTCTCCCTAATTACCGGGACTGCCACCGCGGCAGAATGCGGCCCTTGTGGTGCCAGTCCGGTACTTTAGGGCAGTTGGTAATGGTCTATCGTCCCTAGCCAATTGGGATGCAGAAGACAATGGTTGGTTTCCCTGAGCGAATCAGGATCTTCTTCTTTTCCTTTCATCTTTTTTCATGGGGGGTTGCAAAAGTGTGTCATCTATTTCCATGTAAGTCTATCTCCTGCATCTTCCTCTCTAACACCCACTGCTCTCGTGTCTTCCCTCACAAAATCCATCAACCTTCTCTTTGGTCTTCCTCCTGCTCTTTTTTCCCTGGCAGCTCCATCCTGAGCATCTTTCTACCATTATAATCACGACTCATCCCTGGACATGTTCAAACCATCGAAGTCTGCTCTCTTGAACCTTGTCCTTGAACCTTAAATTTGGCTGTCAATCTAATGAGATCATGTTTTTTTATCCTATCCAACCTCCCTTTGTGCGCTCTTCATCAGACAGGTTTCTACGTTTATCCTCGTTTGGTCATTTAGTGCCAATTCAAATCTTTTAACAGAGCAACCTGTGTAACACAAATTAAGCACACAGGTTTACCTTTGACTTCTGTTCTTCTCATTTGGTTGCAGTTTACCTACACTCATGGCTCACGCTCACTTGTGCGTCCACTAAAATAAATAAAAATGTTATAATTTTTAAAATCAAATCATGTATGGTAAAACTCATTTTGTAATGATGATTGGCCTTACGCGGGCGAGACAGGGTCATCCATCAAGCCGGATGCGGCCATAGAATTCCTGGGTCTGTGCTAGATGGTCACATGTGTTTTACCTTTTATTAGTCTTAAGCCCTTTTGACACAGCATTTGTCAATCTGATTGATGCCCTTGAGTTTCTCATTCATTGTGTCTGGAAAATAACCCATCACTACTACTACAAACACATTGGTATGTTGTGATTATTTTAATGTTGGTATTTTGCTGTTAATGATCACAATACAGCAGTGATCTTACGCACATTTGCTTTGTTCTCCCCCAAAATAATGGTGCAGAAAAACATTTTCAAGAATAGCTCTTTCCCTTTGTTAAGGTACGATGACAGAAGGTGGACTCTTGCACATCAGCTCACTGTGATTTGATGTAGTCACGGCTTGCTCTCTCTGCTGGCCCTGTGGACAGCATGCAACAGCAGGTGGTGCCTTGAATACAGGTATCAGATACCACACACATTAGATTAGTCTCGTTCTTTTAACATGAATCATTAACAGGTCCTGACATTTCTCTGCCTGCATATGATTGAAAGAAAAAATATTAGACATCATTGTGATGCACCTTCATTGAAAGAAATAGCAAAATGATTCATATTCATGGATGGACTAAA
The DNA here is from genome assembly GCF_019802595.1 of Syngnathoides biaculeatus. Classification (NCBI taxonomy): domain Eukaryota; kingdom Metazoa; phylum Chordata; class Actinopteri; order Syngnathiformes; family Syngnathidae; genus Syngnathoides; species Syngnathoides biaculeatus. Next base: position 3,423,603 of record NC_084653.1, read on the forward strand.
TGCAAGAAAAACAATATAACATTTTACAACTTTTAGATCGTGCATTATGTTTTCTTTAAACTCCATTCATGGACTATTTTAGGGGTGCCCAACCAGTCAGAGATCAAGAGCCACTTTTTTTTTTATTGTGTTATGGCAAAGACGCACGTCATAACAAACATAACTTTGCTCACCAAGATTTATTTTGTATGTTACACACTAACATTATAACAGAAGAAATCCACTACTATAGAGAACTAAGATCACAGGCCAGTAATTTAAAAAAAATAATAAAATTGTGTGCTTTCTCACAAACTACCTGTTCAACCAAGTTTTGTCTTGTATGTCACACCTCACATCTAATGCAACACTAAAATACATAATTGGAGGTCTGAGTGCAGCTTTGAATGTCTGATATTCTCTGTTCAATAATGTGGCGGGATAGTTGAAGGTCTGATACCAATTGTTTAGAGTTGTTGCTTTCAGGACACAAGATTTCAGTGATGTCACCAATGCATTTTTCAAAATAAATTCCCATTAATTTAATGGGGTTTTGGCCCTTGGAATGTTCCTTTCCAGTTGACTTGATGCATTTTTATTAAACTGCTTCTGCTCTTCTGTTTTATTTTTCAAACTAACTTGTGACTGCCAAGTTCAGTCGCTTTTGGGAATTCCAGGTCGATGTTAGCAACAGTCTGTGTCACTGAAGATTTGAAGCTGTGAAATGTGATAGATGTTTTCTGACACAAAAGGTAGACTGGCTGGCTGTTACACTCAACAGAAAAAAAAGAGCTTTTCCGCTTTGGTAAAAACGTCCTGTGTTCATCCACATATATTCTTTAAGCTGTGCATTTTTCCCTGCCATTTCGAGAGACAAAATGAAAAATTATTTTTTCGTAAAATAGAGTGATGGGGCCGGCCATGATGTACGGATTAGAGACGGTGACACTGAAGAGACAACAGAAAGCAGAACTGGAAGTGGCAGAAATGAAGATGTTGAGGTTCTTGCTTGTAGTGAGCAGGTTGGAAAGATTTAGAAATTAGCTCATTAGAGGGACAGCCAAAGTTGGATGTTTTGGAAACAAGATTCGAGAGAGCGAACTTCGATGGTTTGAACATGTTCAGAGGCGAGAGAGTGAGTATATTGGTAGAAGGGTGCTGAGGATGGAGCTGCCAGGTAAAAGACCAAGAGGAAGACCAAAGAGAATGTTCATGGATGTTGTGAAGGAAGACCTGAGGTTAGAGAGGAGGATTCAGGAGATAGGATAAGATCGAAAAAAATGAAACGCTGTGGTGACCCCTAATGGGACAAGCTGAATGGGAAAGAAGATTTTTTTCTAGAGAGCAGCATACTTTCTATAAAGTGTGTAAGTCTCCCCCCGCCCAACACCTATATATAATGCGCATTATTGACTTGTGACAGTTTTTTTTTTTGGGGGGGGGTGTTTGCATTAAACATGATAATTTACAGAAGATATATACTGTGGTGCCAAAAATATTCACTTTCCTATCTTGACACACATTAGGTTTTAATTGATATCCCATTCTAAGTCCATATGGTTTAATATGGTGAAGGTCTGCCTTTTGCAATAATAACTTCAAGTCTTGTGGGCAAGCTTTCAACAAAGTTCAGGAGTGACTTTATGAGAATTTTTGCCAATTTTTCCATGATTGGACATATCCATGAGGAATGCTCTATTATGTGCCCTCTAGTACTGTCTTTGTTTTTTGTGTTTTTCATTTGTCTTTGGAGACATTATGCGACTCACTTACACAAGGGAAGGGACGACTTGCCCCGTGGCTGTTCTTGCAATGTCTTTGTCTCAAAAATACATCTGTTGTTGTGCTAGAGTAGCTCCAACTCCCTGAGACAAATTCCTTGTGTTTTTGACATCCTGTATTTGGCAAAATAGATATGATTATGATTTTTCCAGGATTATATTTGTAAGGTCAGACAATATTGGATGAGAAGCCCTGGTTCACTGTCAATGCAAAATCAACCAACAGGTGTTCCACTGAGTTGAGGGCAGGACTCTGTGCAGGCTATGTTCAACGTGGTTATCAGTTTCACGTAAATACCGTGTTCACCTTTCCTGTTATGGTCACCCAGCTATGGTCAGGAGATGCAGGGAAGATGTATTCACCAGAGCCAAGGTCATCCTCCTCGGGGTTAACTCTCTTCTCTCATTGCACAGCTGAGCTGGGATGCAGGAACAAAAAAGCTACTCTTCCCTGGGCTCTGTAGGGTTTATTTTTTCCCTTCTCCCCCTTCCCCTGCACATACCTGCGGAGTCCCGTCTCACTCACACGCCGATGCACAATCCCACACGCACTGAGCTTGTTGCCACAATACCGATAACATCTGTAATAAACACAAGCAAAGCGTGCTCACAACTACCGTAATGAACTCGAGCAAAGCGCATGCATGCACATAAAAAAAAACAACCTGAAATTCAATATACTTTCATGCTGTCAAAGTTTCCTACAACGGTCGCCTGACCATGGTCGGGTGATGTAAGAGATACGTCTTCTCTTGGGGTGAGGCTTTCCTCCTTGGAGTTAACTCCCTTGTTACACCGCTGAAGCTCGGTGGCTTTTTAACACAACTCTTTCCTGGATCGCCGTCACTAAACTTTTATTCTCTCTCGCTTGCGGCTGCTTGTGCTGCTTTCTTTCCTTCTCATTTTTTCGATGCACACGCCTGCGCAGTCCTGTCTCACCCACACATCGATGCGCACGCCCACCCGAGTTTGTCACAATTCCCGTAACAGTGCCTTCATAAGAGCCGCATGAAAACAAGCAAAGAGACGCATGCGGCTCGAAAGCCACGAGTTGGCCACCCCTGTTGTAGAGAGTAATGATCTTGGTGTCCCTTGTCTCCTGTGGGACGCCCCCTTCCTGCCAGCACTGACAGAGAACATTGTGCAGCGGGAACAGTTACATGTTACATGCTTGACCTGGTGGAATGGAATTCTGTCACTGCCTTGGGCTTTGCCAGAAGTCAATGCCTTTGCTCACCCTCTCCATGGTGGGCTCTGCGTTGTGTTTTTCTATGATGGGCAGACATTCAATGGCATCAAGGGTCACTGATGCAACAATATTCTGTACGGAGTAGAGGTTGGAGTAGTGTTCCACCCATCTCGCAATCTGTTGCCCTCTGTTTATGATGACATCCCTGATGGAAGACCTGATGGGGGCCGTCTTGTTCTGCAGTGGTTCCAGGGCCTACTTGATGCCACCGTACATCCCTTGTATGTTCCCTGTTAATGCTGCTGTCTGGATCGTTTCATTCAGGTCTGTCCAGTATTTGTTGGCACAGCGCCTGGCAGTCTTTTGGACTTTGAGCCTGGTTGTCCTTGGAACTTGCGAGTTCTGTTCACTGGGTGGAAAATTCTAGTGTATGAGAGTGTCACACTTGGCTGCAATGACGGGAGTCATTGCGGCACCCTTGGCTTCAAACCAGTCTTCGTCTTGAAGGTGGCATAGGCAGTGCAATCCATGGTGTCCTCTAGGATCTCCCACCTCTCCATGGCAAAGCCTGTGGGCTGCGGGGCTGCCAACTTTATCTCTAGGCTCTGTACAAACTGCTCTACAAGGTCTGGTTGACTCATCTTGCTGACATCAATGCAGGGTTTCCATTGTTTTTTGACGAAGTGGAACCTCTTTGCCTGCAAATTGAGCTTGCACTGCACCAGCGAGTGGTCTGTCGCATCTCCGCTGTGGTAGGAGCGTGTGTGAACAACATTTTTGATGGAAGAGCATCTGACAAGGACGAGGTCCAGCTGATGTCAGTGCTTTGAGCGCCGTCCTCTGCTTCACTTTTCCTCCGCTTGATGACAGATTGGACAAGCAGAAAAGGATCCTGTGACTAAATTGGAAATTAACAAGCAGCAAAAAGCTGTGACGTTCCGGTAACTTATCTCATGTATGATCATGGATAAGATAAGTCCAGCTAGTGCCATGCATCTTACTCGTAATCTTGCAGGTAACTGGGAGCGTTTCAAGCACAGATTTATTATACAGTATTCTTGGCAGCAAATGGAGCAGGAGGAGAAGAGGAAGTAACCTGAGAGCGGTTTGCTGGTACGTGTTCTACAACGTGGAAGTAAAGGTTGAATGGTTTGATATGCGCGTCGTCTCTTTGTTCTGCAATATAACAAGACCACGCATTCGCCAATAAAAAAAATTCGACTGTTCATTCGCTTCCCTGTCTTGGACAACTGTCGTCAAGATTTACACAGAAGAGTGAAAGTGTATAAAACTGAACGCATACAAATACTTTGTTGCTAAAACTTCGTTGCAGAGGCTAGATACAGGCCCAATTATAATATCCAATCTCCTTTGATCTGCTCTCAATCAGGAATAAATCCCACGTAGTGATGGACCCACTCAGATTTTTTCAATACAAATACCAAATTATATTTGGAAAAAAAAACTTAGGACAGGAAGTCGTCGCCTCCGTAAACCTGTCTCTGTCAGAGGGTTTATTATTGTTTCTTTTTAAATATGCATTGTTCCCAAAGGGGTCAATTTGGCTTTATAAATACTTCTAAATAATTTGAGATTGAGTAGAATAATTCCTACCTGAAATGAAATGCTCTCTACATAGATGTGTGTATTTCGTTAGGCACCATCCATCCCGTTTAATTGCCAAAATCCATCAATCTTTTCTAGTCTTTTTAGCTGATATTCTATAGAATGATATATTTGAAGAACTGTCTCGTCTATTGTGACAACCAACAGCACAACAGGTCTCGGGCATTGTGAAAAATCTGCTCCAGTTCAGCGACTCTCGCGCTGCTGAGCAGCTTTATTTGATTGGTGATATGACGCCGTAAACAAACGGTGACGTCATGCTCACGATCTCTATACCAGGGTGTCATTTCTCAGGCATAAATATAAAGATAACATAATCCTGTTCCCTAAACAAGTGCAAGAAGAGCATCCATCTTCTACCACTTCTCCAAGTCAGGTTGCAGGCGCAGCAGCTTTAGCAGGGATACCCAGACTTCCCTTTCCACAGACACTTCAGTTTCTCACGGTGATCGGCGCAGAGCAGTTGTGGGGAAACTTATTGCCCTCCGGCTCAGGTCTGTACATTGGCATTTACCCTGGTGAATGAGAGAGTAACCTCCCTCCGCCTTTTGCATTTGGGGACGGGTCCAGGACACTCTCGGTCGCAGTTCGTGGTGCTGGTCGTGTCATCAGACTTGCGACCGCATCTCTTGGACACTCTGGTGAAGAGACGGGCAGAGCTGTCAAATGACCACCACCTGGTGGTGAATTGGCTCTGATGGTGGCGTTTCAGGAGGGGGAAGCAGTGCAGCATCAACACTGTGTATAGTGGGGTTGGGACACTGCTGACCTCAAGTCAGGATGTTGTGAGTCGATGGGAAGAATGGAGCGGGGGATTGACAGACAGATCTATGCAGCTTCTGCAGTGATGCAGTCTTTGTATCGGTCCGTTGTGGTGAAGAGGGAGCTAAGTCTCCCTTAGAGATAGGGTGAGAAGCTTGGTCATCCAGGAGGGGCTCAGTGTTGAGCTGCTGTTCCTACGCATTGAGAGGAGCCAGATGAGGTGGCTGGGGCATGTGATTCGGTTACCTCCCCGACGCCTCCCTGGTGAGGTGTTCCGGGCATCTCCCAATGGAAAGAGACCCCGGGGACAACCCAAGACATGCTGGAGAGACTAGGTCTCTCGGCTGGTGTGGGAAGGCCTCGGGATCCCTCTGAAAGAGCTGGAAGAAGTGGCTGGGGCATGGGAAGTCTGGGTATCCCTGCTGAAGCTACTTCCCCCGCGACCTGACTCAGGATGGACATCTGGCAACATAACAATGTCAAAGGGCTCTTAGGGAGCTTCCATGGGGATTGGAGGCTGTGATTGTCGGACCGGGTTCTAGCACGTTTTGGCTGTTACTTGGTCCGAGCGCCCTGCCCCTCAGCTCTTCCTGCCCCGCTGGATTTTAAATGCACTCCACACATTTATCCCTCTGTTCTTTGAAATGCACCACATCCACCAATCTCTGGGGGATGGTGTGGGTGGGGGTTGTAGCGGTTCCGCAGTTATGCTTGGCACCCCTACCTTACCGGCTTTCTCCTCTTTGGCACTCCAGATTTTAAATGCACAACACCACTTGGGGACCTTACCGGCTTTCTCCTCTTTGGCCCTCCAGATTTTAAATGCACAACACCACTTGGGGGCTCGGATTCACGGGTAGGGCCAGTGACTTCCAGTCGGAGACCTGTCAGGCATAGTAATAGGGTATGTCGGTTTTGCACTTAGCTACATGGCAGTTCTCCTGAAGCCAGGCCCCCTGCGCTGGATGGCTGCTTGGTGTGTGGTCTCCCCTCTCATGCCCCGTGTCTGGCCCCTGAGTTCCAGCCCTCATCATTTGCATATTGGGTACTCCTATTTCTCCCATTCTTTGGATGGGCTGGGGTGGGCTGGGCTGGAACAGGGCGCATCTCTGGCCTCTGGTGTGAGTGGCTCGGGGGGGGGGGGGGGGGGGTGATGGTATTGTGTTCCTGCAGCTACTGCCGGTGGCCAGTTGTTGGGGTGCAATGGGAGGCCAGCAGTGCATCCTGGGTTGGCGTGACGTGTCCTGACCACAGGGTTGCTCTGATTGATTTGGTGAAGTCCATCGCCTCCATGTTGTGGACACAGCAATTATTGGACATTTCTGACACTTTGTCATTTTGCATGCACAATGGTGCGAATTTATTTGCATGTCTGTAGCCACACACCCTTGGTGTTCTTTTACTGGGTGTAGGGCTATGCACTTTTTGCAACAAAAATGTATACATAAAGAGGGTATGAATCACCCCACTGATATTTTTCTTATATAGTCCTCTACAATTAACTGTCAGTCCCACAACATTGTAGTTGTATTGTTGGGTTCACGATCCTTGTCTTGTCTTGCAAGCTTCTTCTCCTCTCCTTGTCCTGTCCTATCTTGTCCTCCTCTTCTTCCTTCACAGGAAGCACTACAGTCACAAAAGATCCACATTTCTTTCTTTGTTGTAGATATGATTTTTTTTCTCTCATTCCATTTACAGTTTGGAGCTTTGTCTTATTTTTTCTAGAAATTGTGTTGTGCTGAGGTGATTGACAATGATCCTCAATAAAACTTTGATTAAAGTATAAACAAATCATAGAGGAACCGCAAAAACTCAACTGTGACACAGTAAAACTGTTCCGGCATAAAGAGGCTACAGATTCTCCATTCTACTTGCTCGAACAGCTGAACAAGTCTCACACACACAAAAAAGAAATAACTATACAGGGGTGCCCAATGCATCGATCATGATCTACCAGTGACAGTTTAGGTCGATCTCGTTGACCCCCCCCCCCCCAAAAAAAAAAAAAAAAAACATAAAAAACAAAACGTCAGCCTATCACACTTCTTGTCACTTGATTCCGGTATGGCCAATAATACATAAATCGGACGCATCGATTGACTAACAGTGGGTTTGACCAATCCTGGCCTCTTTTGACGTTACTGTACATATGAACATAAATCCGAGTTCTCACAAGCTTGCTTCCTATTTACTGTCTGTCTCTTGAGTTCTCCATGGCATCTACTTATCCTCAATAAGGTCACGGGTATGCTGGACACAGCCTATCTTAGCTGACTTTTGGCGTGAGGCAAAGTACAGCCTGGCCTGGTCGCCAGCCAATCACAGGGCACATATTGACTACCAAGCAAACAATTGTAACCAATTGCACTTACACATTCACAGCCCGATTCTTGAGGACAAGCAACCTCACATGCATGGTTTGGGAAGCAACCAGAGTACCAGAAAGAAAGTGATGCAGCATTGGAAAGATGAAGCCCGGATTCTAACCCTTAACCTCATAACTTCAAATATCTGAACCATTCAGTCACTGTGCCATCTATTTAAATTCCTCAAATAGTGTGCCCTTACCCATTCGTGGTTCACCATTCACAGCCCCGCATATTCGCAGATTTTGGTCTATAAGTTTTTTTAAAAATTTTAAATCTATTGTTTTCGCGATTGTAAAGGTCTTAAATTCTCTTCTAAATAGACAAGGAGGCCACATTAAACATGGCGGCTTACAATGTGGTGCACCTTATGTGCAAATGCTGTTTTGTGACTTTTCCAACAAAGTACACTTAAACACACTGTTTAAACTGTGAGCATGCATGCCAGCAACTGTTTTAGCATATATGTAAGCTACTATATGATGGTGCTCACGAGGCAGTGAGGAACAATTGCATTTCATGTCTGCAAGCAGAAAGAGCTTACATTGCCCCACACACTGCATGTGTAGGCAGTTCATTACTGATAACACTCACAGTGTCACATTGAAACTAAAATTATCACACCACACCAAACAGAGTAGCTGAACTAACAAATAATAAAACAAAACAGTCTCATTAAATAATTACAAAACATGCACTTTAAACACTATTTACATGCTCCCAGCATGCTTTGCGGCACTATGGAGGTCCTTCGTGCCGCACCAGCATGCAACAATAGCTTGCCCCAATATTTGGGGGTGAGGTGGTGCGTGTGGACAGCAAAATGAGGAAAAACGTGGTAGTCATCACCGGTGCTCAAGGGAGGACATTCATTCAAAGATGCTTAATGTATGTTCACGTACTTTTAATACAATATGGCTTTCAAGCAGGCAACAAATTATGTAGCCTATGAAGCCAGTGGTAACAATAACAGGTGCAAATAAATATGCTGACATTTTGCCAAATTTTGCTGTAAAGCTTTAAATGCAGCTCTACGGGGGCAGAATCCAATACAATCTGTAGGCCGGTCCCAAGCCCGAATAAATGCAGAGGGTTTTGTGAGGAAGGGCATCTGGTCTAAAACTGTGCCAAACAAATATGATCATTTATCTAAAGAATACCATACCGGATCAGTCGTGGACCCGGTTAACAATGCCTGCCCCTGGGACCATTAACCTGCAGGGCGTCAGTGGAAATTCAGCTACTGTGGCTCAAAGACAAAGAAGAGGAGGAAAGCAGATTCGTCGGCAGAAGAGGAAGAGGAACGCGCAGAGCCTAGAACTGAGTGTTGGAAATTCGAATGTTGGGATTATGACAGGAAAAGCTCAGGAGTTGGTTGACATGATGATAAGGTTGGTATATTGTGCATCCAAAAGAGCAGGTGGAAAGATAGTAAGGCTAGAAGTTTAGGAGCAGGGTTTAAATTATTTTGTCATGGAGTAGATGGGAAGAGAAATGGAGTAGGGGTTATTTTAAAGGAAGAACTGGCTAAGAATGTCTTAGAGGTGAAAAGAGTATCAGATCGAGTGATGAGACTAAAATTTGAAATTGAGGGTTTTTTGTATAATGTGGTTAGCGGCTATGCCCCACAGGTAGGATGTGACCGAGAGTTGAAAGACAAATTCTGGAAGGAACTAGATGAAGTACTTTTTAGCATCCCAGATAGAGAATTGTGATTGGTGCAGATTGTAATGGAGATGTTGATGAAGGAAACGGGGGCGTTGAAGTGATAGGTAAGTACAGCATCCCGGAAAGGAACTTTGAGGGACAGATGGTGGTGGACTTTGCAAAAAGGATGGAAAAGACAGAAGTGAACACTTTTTTTCCCAGAAGAAGCAGGAACATAGAATGACCTAGAATGGTGGAGGTAGAAGTGCGCAGGTGGATTACATTTTGTACAGATGATGTATTACATCATGTAATCTGAAGGAGGTTACTGACTGTAAGGTAGTGGTAGAGGAGAGTGTGTAAGAGTACTTTGGTGGTGGGTAGGAAGATTAACAAGACAAAGGTAGCGCAGAGAACCATGTGGTGGAAGCTGAGAAAGGAAAAACGTAGTGCGGCCTTTTGGAAAGAGGTGAGATGGGCTCGCAATGGACAGGAGGAGCTCCTGGAATGCTGGACTACTACAGCCAAGGTGATCAGAGAGACAGGCAGGAGAGTACTTGGTGTGTCTTCTGGTAGGAAAGGGGAGAAGGAGACTTGGTAGTGGAACCCTAAAATACAGGAAGTCATACAAGGAAAGAGAATAGCAAAGACGAAGTGGGACACTGAGAGTACTAAAGAGAGTTTGTGACCAACTTATTCAAAAGAACACTAGCGGGCGAAAATATGCCTAAAAAATCGAGCAAAAGTGTGCTACTTTGCATTTTTAAGAACAAAGGCTATGTGCAGAGCTGTAGGAATTATAGAGGAATAAAGAGGATGAGCCACACAATGAAGTAATGGGAAAGAGTAGTGGAGGCTAGACTCAAAACAGAACTAAGTATCTGTGACCAACAGTATGGTTTCATGGGGTTATGAAATAGCGGATGGAGGAATAATTAGCATGAGGAATGATTAGAATGAGGAATGCACTAAAAAGGAGAGGAATGATGATTAACCTAAATAAAACAGAATATGTGCGTAAATGAGAATGGTTGAGGGGGAAGAGTGAGGCTACAGGGAGAAGAGATAGTGAGAAAGTGAAGAAATGGGTCCAAGCAGGTTAGAACAGCTTTCGGAAAGTGTTCGGTATGATTATGTGACAGAAGAGTCTCTGGTAGGATGAATGGCAAAATTTATAAAATAGTGGTTAGGCCGGCCATTATGTTCATATTAGAGACGGTGGCACTGAAGAGACGACAGGAAGCAGAACTGGAGGTGGCAGAAATGAAGATGTTGAGGTTCTTGCTTGGAGTGAGCAGGTTGGAAAGATTTAGAAATTAGAGAGACAGCCAAAGTTGGATGTTTTGGAAACAAGATTCGAAAGAGCAGACGTCGGTGGTTTGGACATGTTCAGAGGCGAGACAGTGAGTATATCATGACAAAGATACCTTTTCTCGTAAATGATGTAGTTTATTCGGTTTTAGGCATGCTTGCTTGCAGTGCTTTGCAGAGTTTAATTAGCTGCCCGAATAAAGAGAATATTCTCTTTAACTGATTTTCTGTGTTTTATAGGGAAGACGAGGAGAGCCTCCGGAGCAAGATTCGTGCCGACCATGAGCGGGCACTGCAGGAGGCTAAGGAAAAGCTACGGAAATCACGTGAGGAACAAGAGACTGAGATCCAGACGGAGAAGATCAAGGTGTTAGAGGACCTGAAGAAAAAGAATGCAGGACCAAAGCCCTTGCCACCTGTGCCCATGCCGAAGGTGGTGGGTGTTGGTGATGGTGAGCCCATCGAGCCTGAAGTCAAACAGAAACGGAACAAGATTCGAGAGGTAAGAAGATCGGTCATAATCTTAATGTCCACTTTGTTGCTTTTCCATTGGCAAAAGTGGGTATGCTTACTAGTACCCTGTCAGCCAGGGTACTAAATTTACCAGGTTAATAATATTACAGTATATGTGTAACTGCTGATTGCTTATTGATCGGTCACATTTGTCACCATTGTATCAATGTACCCTTTTAAGGATACAGAGCTACAACGAAAACAAATAATGATAGCCCACAGTCTCCACTTGGTTGGAGTGCTCCGTTTTTGTATGCTACCCTCAGTCTTCTCCATCTTTCCATCTATTTTTTTCTGGATATCTGAGGTCGGGTTCTGGGGATACTAGCGTTAGCCGGAAAGCCCTAACATCCCTCTCCCAAGCCATTTGATCCAGCTCTTCCGGGAGCATCATGGGGCATCCCCAGGCCAGCCAGGAGACATACAGACCCTTAAAAAAATTAATATCATCGAAAGGTTTCTTTCCATAATTCCATTCAAAAAGTTGAACTTTCATCCCTAATGAATAGATTGGCGCAGGCTCCCTCAGCCACGCCTACTTAGATACTGTTGCTATGCACCCCAAGCTACCGATCAAAATGGCGGATGCAATGTGGCCGTAGCATGTTATGAGCGAGTCATTAGAGCAGCAGTCGTCCTGTCCCATGTGCAGAAAAACACCCCTAAAGCATGATGCTGCCACCCCCATGCTTCACAGTAGGGATGGGGTTCTTGGGATGGAACTCATCATTCATCTTCCTTCAAAGACGGTTAGTGGAATTATGACCAAAAAGTTCGATTTTAAGACAGGCCTTGACATGTGGTGGTTTAAGCAAGGGAAGCTTACATTCTATGCATGTTTTCAAACCATGACATCTTAGTGCATTACCAAAAGTCACCTTGAAAATTGTGGTCCCACCTTTTTTCAGGTCATTGACCAAGTCCTGTCGTGTAGTCCGAGGCTGTACCTCACCTTTCTAAGGATCATTGAGACTCCACGACGTGATATCTTGCATGGGGCTCCTCTCTGATTGAGATAGACCGTCATCTTTAGCTTCTTCCATTTTCTAATAATTGCTCCAAGATTGGACCTTTTTTCACCAAGCTGCTTGGCAATTTCTCCGTAGCCCTTTCCAGCCGTGTGGAGTTGTACATTTTTGTCTCCAGTGTCAGGGACAGCTCTTTGGTCTTGGTCATGTTACAAGTTTGAGTCTTTGAGATTGTATGGGGTGGACAGGTGTCTTTATGCAGCTAATGACGTATCTGATTCAGGATAATAAATGGAGTGGAGATGGACTTTTAAAGGCGGACTAACCAGTCTAGGTGATAGATAGGTGTTCAAATACTTATTTGCAGCAGCACAAATAAATCATTAAGAAAATCATACATTGTGATTTCTGGATTTTTCTTTTTAGATTATCTCTTTCATAGTGGACATGCACCTACAATGAAAATTCCAGACTGCTCCATCATTTTTAAGCGGGAGAACTTGCAATATAGCAGGGTGTTCAAATACTTATTTTCTTCACTGTAAATTACGCTTTGAGGTGGGTGGGAAAGCGCATCAGGTATCCTCCCAGCAATCTCTCTGGATAACGCTCATCTCCATTACAGGTTCCTGTGATGAGCCTGCCAGTCCTAGCCACTATGCAGGTCCCCCAACACACCTGCAGTCACCAGGAGGCACACACCTGTGCCTCATCCCCAGTAGTTACCTGTAGTACTTATAGGACCCAGTAGACGGTCTGGCCTTGCCAGGTCGTTGCCATCAATGCCTGGTTCCTGCACTTCCGCCAATTCTGATCTCGACTCTGGCATACCGACCCCAGCCTGTCTCCCTACCTACCCCGTAAGCCTGACGTCATTATCACTGCTGCTCTCGTGGACTGCCTCCCTGGTTCCCGATTCTTGACATAAGATATTTCCCGAACTGCCTCCACGTTTCCCGAGTCGTGCATTTGGGTCCAACTCCGCATTCTGGTTATGACAGAACGATCTGGCCGGAAATGGACCCAGCTGACTCAGCTGAGATCCATCGCTCCCTTCAGATCCAGGGCAGACGCCTGGCCTAACAGGAGGCTGTTCTCCAGGTAACGAATCAGAACTCCTCAAAATAGGCGCTCCTTTGGAACCATGGCTCACTTCCAGGACCAGCGTTACCAACATCTGTCCGACAAAGCCCACCGCCGCTCCGACTCCAGGCCCGTCCCTGCCCACCTTCCTGCCGGTCACGGATGCTCAGCGGTTGGTGTGCACGCCACTCTCTCAGCCCGAGCGGTTCTCCAGAGACACTGGTAATGTTAAGCCCTTCCTCACCCAGTGTGATCGCCATTTTGAATTACAGGCTTCCGCCTTCCCTACTGACCGCACACGGATTGCCTTCGTGATATCTCATGTGACAGGGAGGGTGGAGGCTTGGGCTACTGCTGAATGATGCAGCAATTCCGAGACTTGCTGCCCCTGGACCTTCTTCGTGTGGGCGATGATGTAGGTGTTCCAGTACGCTTCCCCGGAACGCGAGGCGGCGGCTTCATTGGTCACGCTTCGGCAGGGGCAATGTCGCGTAGCAGGCTATGCCATCGAATTCCGCGTTTGAGCAGCAGAGAGTCGGTGGAACAAGGAGGCTCTTCTCGACGCCTTCCTTCAGGGACTCTCACCGCGGATTTATAACCATCTCATCGCAGTGCAACTGCCCACTACCCTGGACTCACTCATCGCCCTGACCCTCAGGATCGATCAGAGGCTAGCGATCCAGGGAAATGGGTTGACGCATTACAAGAGGAGGAGCAAGGAGTCCTTGCGCCACAGCCCGCTCTCCAACCGTTGCCGACATCTGAGACAGAGCCTATGTAAGTCGGGAGGTTCAACAGCCTGGCTGAGCAGCGGCAACGACGCTGACGAGAAGGTCTGCAGAAGGCTGGGTCACCTAGTGGCCCACTGCCTTTTCAGGCCAACGCGCCCCGCTTTCAAAATATCCACACCGGTGAGTGTCAACTACACTGGGGCTACCTTGAATCAGTCTCTGCTTCAGATTATGATCAGCGCAAGTGGACGTACCTGCACGGCTCCTGCATTCATAGATTCCCGGTCAGACGTGAATCTGCTAAATCCGCTTGTCGTCGACCTGTCGGGCCCAGAGACATTCTGGACGCAGCGGCTCCGCAACACTTATGCAGCTAACGGAAAATTCTTGTGCCAAGTGACGGACCATAATTTTTCACGTTTTTGACTCCCAAAACAGTGACATCATTTTGGGGAGGCCCTGGCTCGAGAGACAAAAGCCACACATCACTTGGTCCACCGGCCAAATCATAGCATGGGGTGCAGAGTGCGGCGCGGCTTGCTTCTTGGCTCCAGAAGAGGGGAATCCGCAGGTCGCCCCGGTAGAGCTGCGGGAGCCACAACCATAATCTGCCCTGTATCAACTACCAGGGATTGAACATCACCGTCAAAAATAGACACCCTCTTCCCCAGATCACCACGGCGTTTGAGTTGTTGCAAGGGGCCCGGATTTTCAGCAAACTGGATCTACGAAATGCGTAACACCTGGTGCGCATCAGGGAAGGGGATGAGTGGAAGACAGCCTTCAACACACCAACGGGCCACTACGAATATCTGGTGATACCGTTTGGTCTGACCAACGCGCCGGCGGTGTTCCAAAATTTTATTAATGATGTACTGCGCAAAATGCTAAACAAGCACGTGTTCGTCTACCTCGACGATATTTTGATTTTTTTTTTTTTTTTCCCCAGACGAGGCTTCCCATGACATACACGTTTGAGACGTGTTACAGCAACTGCTGCGACATGACCTTTACATCAAGGTGGAGAAGTGCGAATTTCATCGGCCCTCCGTCCCGTTCCTGGGCTTCATTTTAGCAGAAGGAGAGATCCGCATGGACCCCAGGAAGGTCGACTCCATCCTCCAGTGCCCTACTCCTACCAACCCCAGGGAGGTTCAGAGTTTCACCGGTTTTGCCGACTTTTACCGTAAGTTCATTCGTCGTTGGACGCGCTCATCTCACCTCACCACCCATTTGAGTGGGACGCAACCTGCCAGGCGGCCTTCAGCAGGGTCAGATCCAGGTTTAGGTCAGCTCCGGTCCTCATCCTGCATCATCTGGAGAGACAATTTGACATAGAGGTGGACACGTCGGATGGGGGCGGTGCTCTCCCAGAAGAGTGCGAGAAATGGGAGACTACACCCAAGCGCCTTCTTGTCCAAAAGACTGACTCCGGACGGAAGTATGATGTTGGGGATCGTGAGCTGCTCGCAGTCAAGACAGCCTTGGAGGAGTGGAGGCATTGGCTGGAGGGGTCCAAGGTGCCGTTCCTGGTGCTATGGAGGGGTCCCAGGTGCTGTTCCTGGTGCTAACCGATCACAAAAACCTCGAATATCTCAGGACTGCCAGGAGGCTGAATGCCTGTCAGGCCAGATGTGCTCTATTCTTCACCCGGTTTCGTTTTACATTGACGTTTTGTCTAGGTTCAAAGACCTGGGAAGTAGCCAAAGAGATGGTGTTGTGAATGGGTAGCACTTACAAGGCTGCGGCACATCGCAAGAGGAGGAGGGCACCGACATACAGGGTGGGACAACGCGTCTGGTTGTCCACAAGGAACCTTCCACTTCGGACGTAGTCCTGCAAGCTAGCTCCCAGGTTCGTGGGTCCGTTCCCCATCACCAAAGTAAGTAATCCAGTCGCTGTCTCCCTGAAGCTCCCCAAGTTGAAGAGAGTCCATCCCACATTCCACGTGAGCCTGTTCAGGCCAGCTCACCCGTCTCCGTTAGTCCCTATGGCCAAGCCCCCTCGGTCCCCCCGCATGGTCAATCGAGGCCAGGTGTACTCAGTGTGTCGGCTCCTGTCGTCCCGCTGTAGAGGGAGGGGGTTACAGTACTTGGACTGGGAGGGATACGGCCCGGAAGAGTGTTCCTGGATCCCGTCCCGGTTCGAGGTAGATCCCAAGCTCATTTGGGACTTCCACGCATCCCACCCTGGGGTGCCTGGGCCATCTGGGGCCGGCCGTTAAGGAGGGGGGTACTGTCATGATCCTGCCGATCCAGCCCTGGCTGTGCAGGTACCCCGACACACCTGGAGTAATCAGGAGACGCACACCTGCGCCTCATCCCCAGTAATTACCTGCAGTACTTATAGGACCCAGCGGACAGTCTGGCTTTGCCAGATCGTTGCCATTGATGCCTCGTTCCTGCACTTCCTCGACTCTTATCTCGACTCCCGGCTTACCGACCCCTGCCTGTCTCCCGACCTACCCCGTGAGCCTGACGTCTCTATCACTGCTGCTCTCGTGGACTGCCTGCCTGGTTACCGACTCTGGACTAAATAAAGATATTTCCCGAACTGACCTCCACGTTTCCCGAGTCGTGCATTTGGGTCCAACTCTGCATTCTGGTTATGACAGTTCCCCAACCACATCGAAGCACCATATTTCTGAATCGGATATAAGCAAGACACACTCAGAGGCTTAAAGTAACCATGCGCTCTCTTTGTTTGTGGGTAAAGGATCGCGGCTGTAGGCAGCATGGGGGGAATTAAGAAAATGAAGCTCATTGATTGGTCAAAAGGGAGCTGTCGATCATTCTGACGGATCCATCCATAGTGTTGTGGTACACTAGCCTGACTTTGGGAACCAGTTCCCACTCAGGGATGGTGTGAATGTGAGTACAAATGGTTGTCCCTGTCTTTTTGTGCCCTGTGACTAGTTTAGGGTGTCGTCCACCTTTCACCTGAAGCCAGCTAGAATAGGCTCCAGTGCCCCGCAACCTTTATAAACTGGTGTTGAAAATGGATGGATGGAAGTTGTACGTTCACAGATTAGAAATTCATGCCCCACAATTTAAACAATTAAATATCTTTTTAAATGATTGGGACTTCCAGCTCATAAAACCCCGAAAATAGGGAGTTCAGGCACATTATAATACTGTGAACATATCACCCTCAACTTTGCAGGCCGGCCATAAAGATTTTAAACTGTGTGTAACATACCATCTAAATAAACTCTCAGTTGGGCTCAAAATGGCAAAGACTGCAGACTTGAAAACATTTGAACAAGAAAAAAACATTATTAATACCGTCAATAGAATGGACAGGGTTCGCACGCGGCCCTAAAAGTCCCCAAAAACCCCCAAATTTTTGAAGGTACATTTAGGGGCTCCTAAAAGTCCTTAAAATCCGCGAAAACCGGTCAAGCCCCTAAAAAGGCCTTAAATTAAAAAAAAAAAAATCAAAGTGAGGACCTCTACCGCCAAAATTCTCCCTAAAAAATAAATTAATCTTTTATTTAAAAAAAAATAGCTATCTGTCTGGCGTCCAAATCAGCCGGAAATTGTCAACGGAAGTCACTGTGTTGACAACTAGTCGCCAATTTTGTCGATATTCCATTGTTTGTTTCCGTGAGTAGGCATTTCACTTCGTCTTCGTTACGACGTAGCGTAGTTCTTTCATCGATCCAACTTGTATCACGGGGAAGTGCATTTTTCAAGAAGCTTGGGTTGAAAGTAAGGAGTTTGGGAGGTGGGTTTGTCGAGATCCAAAAGATCGGCACATGTCTTACTCCCATCTGTGCAAGCAGAGTTACCAGCTTGAAAAGATGGGCGTCAATGCGCTGGAGTCGCACCGGAAAAAGAGGAGAGACACTGATTTGGCGAAGACTCTCTCATCTTCTGTTGGTATGAATCTGTTTCTAAAATATCAAGATAGTGAAGCATCAACTTCAGGCAGTGGTACTCGCAGTGCATGCGCACGAGGGATCGCAAAAAAACGATTACTTTCATAACCGGTTTTAACCGAACAGTACAAAAAACAAAAAAACGATTAACCAGTTTTAAAAACGGTACCATAGGGGTGATTACACAATTCACCGGCGGGACCTCGAGTTGGGGTGCGGGGTTCCGCACGGACTGTTTCTGTTCTTGCTCTTCCGGAGTGACGAGTTCACAGAGTTCCCCCCGTTATGCGAGTAGTGTTTTGATGTCTCCCAATAAAACAAGTTTTGTTCCTGTGTCCGACACTCCGCCTCAGACTCCTTCTCTCCGGCACTACACCATCGATCGTTAATTTACTCCGCGGTAATGGGGTAGTTTGTATACAATATTGACAAACAAGCTTGTTGAATGTGGCTTTCAACAACGCACTCGTGTAAGTTAAATTTTTATTTTTTTTTTGTAAAAATGTTTTAATGTTGGCATTCTTCTTTTTCAGACTTTCAGAAAGGGCATGAAAGTATACCGAGTGTTTCCTCGATGCCATGTTTGATGTTTCTTTGATTTAACTGAATGTTCTTTTGAGTCCAACTTTACTCTAACAGCGAAACTTGAAAAAAGTGGAAATGATGTTGAAAAAATAGCGCAATGTGGAGTACCGGAACCGGAAGAAATGATTGGAAATTTTAACTGATTTCAAAAGTCCGATTACGGTTTCGGTTTTAGAAAACCGGTTATAACCGGTTATTTGTGACTGGTTGCGATCCCTAATGTGCACCTACAGTTGTCCAGCCATCGACTTCAACCAGCCAGAAGTCAGGCTTTATGAACGTAGTTCAATACACGAAGATGGACTCGTTAAAGGCAGAGATCGTGTGGACTTTAAAAGTGATCTGCAGCCATTACAGTTACAAATCTTGTGAAAATAATTCAAAAGTGTTTGCAGTCATGTTCCCAGACAATGACATTGCTAAAAACTACAACTGTGGGGAAAGGAAAACTTTGTACCTGGCTACATTTGGCATCGCTGCCCACTTTTCATCTCTACTGCCTCAAAGCCAAAAAAGCCAGAATAGAGACTGACATATCTACGCTTATTGAAAAGGCTGACAGGCAGTGTGGGGAGGCAGAAGAAAAGAGGAATCTGAGGTTTATCACCGAGGCCAATGCACTCAGAGGCAGAGCAAAGGACAAGAGAGCCACTTTGGCACCTCTGCAGCAACAAATAGAGGAGGCACTGGGTAGGCTCAAGGAGCTAGAGTAGGGGTGCTGAGACAGACATCAGTAGAAGACATTTGTGTATATAGTTGCAATTGTAGTTAGAATCTGTTTTTCTGTAGACTGTTATGTGAAGACATTGACAATGGTCATATCAATGAGAACTACCACAAGGGGCGACAGGTGATCAGTGTCACAGGTACTGAGGTACTGGAACATTTGATGAACCAAGAACGGTTGATGGCACCATTGTGTAAGTCTTTTTTCCTTACTCTTGATTTCCCATGATGGCCCTAAATTTTTCGTGTCGGCCCTATATTTTTTCCGTGTCAGCCCTAAATTTTTCGTCTCAGCCCCTAAGAATGCCCCTAAAAAGCCCTTAAATTTTTTGGGTCAGACTGAGTATGAACCCTGATGGATTAGCCACAAAAATTAATCGCGAAGGAGGTTGGCAGTTTACAGAGTGCTGTGTCCAAGTATATCATTGGAAAGTCTCGTGGAAGGAAAAAAATGTGTCAAGAAAAGCTGGACGACCAAAATAGATGACTGTTGTCTTTAGTGTATTATCAAACAGAGAAGAGTCAATAATCTTTCAGAGATCCAGAAAGAGTGGCGTGAGGTGAGAATCACAACTTCAAAACCCACCACATTTGGACGCATTCAGGAAGAAGGGCTTCAACTGTCGGTTCCTTGGGTCAGCCACTTTTGAGCCTGAGGAAGGAAGCGTCTCAACTGGGCCAAGGAGAAGAAGGACTAGATTGTTGGGCTGTGCTCATAAGACCTCTTTTCTGATGAAAGGAACGTGTGCCTTTCATTTTTTTTGGAATAGTCTCTGGGTTTGGAGGAAGACTGGTGAAAAAGAGAAACTAAGCTGCCTAACGTCCAATGTGAAATATCCACAGCCAGTCATGATTTGGGATGTCATGATCAGTGCAGATGTTGGTAAACTCTGCTTTCTGAAATCCGAGGTCACTACAACGGTCTACTGGAAAGTTCAAGAACTTCATGATTCCTTCCGCTGAGGATCTGTATGGAGATGTCGATTTCATCTTCCACAAGAAGAGGTTTCCAGCAAAACCTGGTTAATACCCATGCCATCAGAGTGCTTGACTGGCCACCAAACTCACCAGATCTAAACCCCATTGAGAATCTTTGGGCTGTTATCAAGAGGAAAATGAGAAGCAACAGACCCCAAAATAAGGGGACAAACTGCAAGAATCAAGGGAATCTGGGTTTCAATAACTCAATGCCATAGCACACCGAGGCAGTGGTTAGACCAAGGGAATTTCCAACACTATCTATCCATCCAGCCATCTCCTACCGCTTATGATATTAAGCCTGCGTTGATTCCTATCCTTGATCCATAACGTAAGTAATCTTTCCATCTCACCAACGATCAAAGACCATTGCTTGTTTTTTTTTCTTCTTCACAAAAAAAGTTGCTTCTTGATCAGTGTATGATCCCTCATAGGGGCAAAACCTTTCACGTGCACTAAAATACCAAGGTCGTCCGACTGAAGTCCAAGTCTTTGTCATGTCCGTCGAGGTTAATCCTTTCTCCGATTATTATTATTATTTTTTTCAATGATATTGAGCTTCATTTCCATGGTCATTGCTTTTCTTTGTGCTGGACCAGCATTGTGGAAAAAAAAAAAACAGCTTTCTTCTTGTGGGCCATAATGTGCAAAAAGGTGGGCGACAAGGGCAAATAATGTCTCTGCGCACAAACCGATCTGCAATATGCATGAGCTAAGCAGAAACACTGTGGTGCTGGGGCCATAATGGCAGACAAGACTCGGGTGTCATAAAGTCTAAACATTTTATGTCAAGACCGTCTTAACCCGAGAACTCCCTCTAATTACCGTGCAATTTTGATGATTGACAAAGAATAAATTCCAGAGAGTGCAAATCCACCACAATGATTGCTTAACTCTTGACCGCATCTAATTTGTTGTTGCTGTAACATTTAGATGATGAAGCATGCATGGGACAGCTACCGTCAATACGGCTGGGGTCACAACGAACTCAAGCCTCTTGCCAAGAAAGGACATTCTACAAATATTTTTGGTAAGATTCCCAACTAAACTCAGTCACGCACACATTTGTCCGAACCCCAATCATAAACATGACACCCTTTCACAGCCATGGCTGGTGGATAATTTAAAATAATAGTACATCTGTAAATAACTTGCCTTTACACTAAAAAGTCTTTGAATAACGCACCAATTATAGGTGACAAAACTTAAACTATGGCACAGTCATGAAAGCCCCTAATGATAACATGTTAGTTGGTGGTAGAAATGTACTTCATTCACATTAAGTTTCCTTGCTTTTTCACTTTTAACATACAAAGGTTATATTTCTGCATCTAAACATTGCGCTAGTATATCCCTACTCTGCAGTTCCCAGCACAACTTCTTTCTTTGCTCTTTTACATAACAATGACATTGCCGGCTTACTATATTCGTTACATGCATTTGACCCAGTTTGTGTTATTGCTCCTTTTAAACAAATGCCCTGATTCCCTGAACTCACCATGTTTACACTTGGACAGCACAGACAGGTCCACTAACACGTACGTCATTGTTTCAGGACCCTTGGTGGATGAACATCACATTAGATTGTTCACAATGTGACTTGCTGTCACACATCCAAGTTGTGTTTTCTTCTATTCACCTTAATAGTTTCTTTTGCACAACTTCCTGTCTACAGTTTTTAATATAGTTATACTTTGCATAAGCGATCATATCCTTTATCCAATCCACTTCGTTGGTGGTAGCAGCTCTTTTGATAAACTATACATAAAGATGAAGCCAGAAATTTACACAAGTAAATAAAAGTCAGTTTCTTTCAGCTTGTCCTGTTAGGGTCGCCACAGTATGACATCTCAGATGAGCGCTCATATTTATTTAGCACAGTTTTTACACCGGATGCCCTTCCTGATGCAACTCCTCTCAGGGAGTGGAGGCCCCAGTGGCATACAAACTCATGACCCCTGGTTTACCAAACCAATGCTCTAACCCAGGGGTGTCAAACTCCCTTTGGTCTGCGGGCCGAATACAGCTTAATTTGAGATCAAGCGGGCCGGACCAGTAAACTCATTGCAAAATTACATAGAACTAACAATAAGCCCACTTTTTTCCTTTGTATTAGTCACTAATACTAATAATTAGTGCAAAGAATGAGTAAATTATCAAAATGTTTATTAACAGAATTTTCCTTTTACATTATGAACAATATATTATGAACAAGAGAATAACATAAGAACATAAATAAAGTATGTGCAATTTTAACAACACTTTTACACAGTTAAACATATATTTAAGTGTGTTGTACATAAAACTGATCACAGAAATAGTAACAATGTTCCAAAAACATTTAGTACCAGCCTTGTGGAACTTAAAAACACCGTTTTTCAACATCTGGAAAGCAATTTGAACAAATGAATAACTTTCACAGCAATTATTCGTCTTGCTTGGAATTTGCCCTTGAAACTTGACATCGTTTATCCTGCACAAGTGCATCAATATGAGGCATCATGTCCTGAGAAGCAGCCAATTTCAGAATCTCATTCAAATGCTTATGTGTGAGCTTTGAGCGCAGCTTTGTTTTATTAATGTTCATTTGTGAGAAAACTTGCTCACAAAGGTAGGTTGTCCCAAACATGGACAATGTTTTAGCAGCTAGTGCTGTCAATGCGGGATAGGCTGGTAGGAGGTACTTGTAAAATGTGTCCAAGCTTACAGAGGCAAATCTGTCCTTCAGTTCTACATCACACTGCAAATCAATGATTTCAAGTTGCATGGCAACGGGCAAATCAGAAGCTTTGACTGAATGGTGAGCGAAAAACTGCAAAATCTGTTTCGAGTTCGCTAAAAACCTGAAATCTTTTCACAAACTCCATCAACAGGCCTGAAATCTTCTCTTTGTACCGTTTCACGTCAGAATTAACGCTTGCTGCGCACATATCTTTTAAACAGGGAAAATGAGCAGGGTCACCGCTTGCCACCTGCGTCTCCCATAACCCAAGCTTTAACTTGAATGCACGTATGCTGTCATAATACTGTGTTACGATTTTTTTACATCCCTGCAACATTTTGTTAAGAATATTCAAGTGCTCAGTGATGTCAACCATAAACGCAAAGTCCTGCAGCCCCATATGGCACTGTAATTCCTTAACAGGTTTACCTTTTTTCTCCATGAATTGTCCGATTTCATCACGTAAATCAAAGAAGCGCTTTAGCACAGCACCTCTGCTTAACCATCGTACGTTCGTGTGATAAGGCACGGATAATGTTACAGTCACTGAGAAAGCTGTCAAATTGACGATGATTGAGACCTATGGCTCGGATGAAATTAACAGTTCGGACAACCACCTCCATGACGTTATCCATTCTTAGCGATTTGCTGCATAATGCCTCCTGATGCAAAATGCAATGAAATGTCCAAAAATTACCTCCCCCATTTGCGGCTTGTACTTTATCTCTGAACTTTGTCACAACACCTACCTTTTTACCGATCATTGACTGCGCACCATCAGTAGTCAGGCTTACGGCGCGTGACCAGTCCGCTCCGACTCTGTCCAGCGCTCCAACGACAGAGCTGAAAATGTCCTCAGCTGTTGTGGTGTCGATCATCGGCACCAGCTCGAGAAACTCCTCTGTGACATTCAAAATCTTGTCAACTCCACGAATGAATATGGCCAGTTGAGCGACGTCCGTGATATCAGTACTCTCATCAATCGCAACAGAAAATGCCACAAATGACCCCACTTTGCGTTTTAGTTGGTGGTCCAAATCTGCAGAGAGTTCCAAAATCCTGTCTGCCACGGTATTTCTTGTCAAGCTTATATTGGCGAAAGCATGTCGCTTCTCAGTACACACAATTTCAGCAGCCGTCAGCAAGCAGTTTTTGATGAACTCTCCATCACTGTACGGCTTTGATGCCATTGCTATTTGGCTCGCAATTAGGGAGCTGGCTTTCACCGCAGCATCACTGGCTTCTCGGCTCCGGGTGAAAACAGATTGCTGTTTCTTCAGACGCGCCATAATTTCATTTACCTTCTGTTTTCTCAATTCTCCATGCAAACTGTTGTATTTTTCACCATGCTGAGTTTCGTAATGGCGCCGAATATTGTATTCTTTAAGCACCGAAACTTGCTGCTGGCACACCAGGCACACGGGTTTCCCATTCACCTCCGTGAACATATAAGAACATGTCCATTTTTCTTGAAAAGTCCGACACTCTGTGTCTACTTTTCTCCTTTTTGACAAAGACATTTTGCTGATGAGGGTGCGAGGCAAACGGAAAAGTAGATAATGCAATTGTCGCCAATAGACGCTGTACAGACGTTCAATTTTACCAGGTCAAGGTGGTCCTAGTTCCGCCGCAGTGTTGCTTTCATGTTGTCTGCACGTACTAAAACACTGCGCCCCCTAGCGGATAATACAAGAACTACAAATTTTAAAGAAAATTCATATTTTTTTTTATACAATGCAGCTTTCTTCCCCGGGCCGTACCAAACCACTAGACGGGCCGGATCCGGCCTGCGGGCCGTATGTTTGACACCCCTGCTCTAACCACTGACCTATGGGGCATCAAGCCAGAAATTTACATACACTGTACAAAAACGCACATTGCATTCTTTGTCTCTATCTCAAGTCAATTCAGACTAAATCACTCTCTTTCAGGTTATTGAGGATCACCAAAATAATTTAATTTTGTTAAATGCCACAATAACAAGAGAGAATATTTAAAAAAATAAATTTGTATTTTCTTTGAGGTCAAAGGTTTATGTACACAAAAATTTTCCTTAAATAACATGGGGAAGCCAAAATGGTGAGGTGATGGCTTTGCAAGCTTCTGAGAAGATAACTGACATAAATGATGCCTTGCCTGAAGAAATATTTAAGGCCACACCTCAAACACTCTGCTTCCTTTTTTAAATAATGGGAAAACAAAATAAATTGGCCAGGAAATCAGAGAAAGTATCATGGAGCCCGACAAGTGTGGCTCGTCCTTTGGTGCTGTTTTCAGATGTTTGAAGGTGCCACGTTCATCTGTCCAAACAATTGCACACAAATCAAAACATCATGGGAATGTACAGCCGCTGCACCGCTCAGGAAAGAGACCTGCTCTGTGTCTCAGAGATGAAAGTGTTTTGGTCGAAGATGTCAATCAATCTCAGAAAACAAGCTAAATACCTTGTGAAGATGCAGGAGCAGTAGGTCAAACAGGTCAGTTCCAGGGTGGTAAGTGTCCTTGATGATTTTTTTTGGTGCTCTACTAAGACACCGGGCGGTGTAAATGTCCGGCAGAGAGGGGAACAGGCAGCCAATAATTTTACAAGGGTTCTTTAATACCCTCTCCAGTCTCTCTCCGTCAGTTAAATTCCCATACCACACTGTGATGCATTATGTAAGCAGGCACTCAATGGACGACCAATAGAAGGTCAGCAGCAGGCTGGAGTTAAGGTCTTGCTTCCTTAGGACTCTCAGTAAGTGTATCTGCTGGTGAGCCATCTTTGTGATCGTGGAGATTCCAGGATATGTCAGAAGAGATGAGCACGCTGAGGTACCAGAATGTGTGGACCCTCCCCACTCGCTCCCCATCAATGAAGGAGGAGGCTGCGTCATTGAAGGCCCTCCTGAAGTCGGCAATGATCTGCTTGGTTTTCTTGATGTTCAGAATCAGGCTGTTTATTGAGCACCAAGTTGCCAGCTTCAGGAACTCCGCCCTCTAGGATGCTTTGTTTCCTCCTGAAATTAGTCCAACCACTGTGGTGTCGTCAGCAAACTTCACTATGAGGTTGTTATGGGCCGGATGACAATCATGGGTAGAGAGGCAGTATAGGAGGGGGCTTAACACACAGTCCTGATGGGAGCCAGAGCTCATCATCTGTGTGTAGAAGAGGTAGGGGCCCCATTCTCACACTCTGCGACCGGTTAGTGAGAAAGTTCTTAATGCAGGCACATGTGTTAGGTGGAATGCCAAGGGTGTTTAATTTGGTAATGAGAATGTCTGGGATGATTGTGTTGAAAGTCGAGCTACAGTCAACAAAGAGGATTCAGACGGAGCTCTTCTGCTGGTCCAAGTGAGCCAGCACGGCGTGGAGGGCTATGGTGATGGCATCTTCAGTAGGTTTGTTTTCATAGTCCACAAACTGATGAGGGTCAAGTTTGCCAGAAAGATGGGCCTTGATTTGTTGAAGAAGCAGTGTCTCAAAGCACTTTGTGATTACTAGAGTCAGGGCCACCTGGCGGTAGTCATTCAGGTTGGTGGTGGTAGACTTCTTTGGTACCAGGATGATTATGGCTCATTTCAGATAGAATGGGATGACTTCCTGGGCCAGGGAGAGGTTAAACATGCTGGTAAAGATGAGAGAGAGCTGGGAGCCACATGCTCTGAGTACCTTAACAGGAACTCCATCTGGACCAGCAGCTTTCTTTGGGTTCACTGCCAGGAGCACCTGCTTGACGTCATGCTCACTGGCAGTGAAGGATGTGGTGCAGGAGCTGGCTAGGGGCAGAGCAGACACTGATGGGTGCTGTTGTTGTGTTGTTTCAAAGCAGGCAAAGAAGCTGTTAAGTTCCTCTGCCATTGTTTCACTCAATTTCTCTGGTTGTGTAGCACAGCCTCTGTTCTTCGTGAAGATGTGAATTGCCTGCCACACCCTCCCTTAGTTCGCTTTTGCTTTTTTAACATCCCTTTTCAGATTGGCTTAAGTAAACTTGTAGAGGTCGCTATCACCTTATCTATAACCAGTATCGTGGCCTCTGAATAGTGTATGGACCTGGCTGGTCATCCAGGGTTCCTGAGTGGGAAACCCCCAATTTTTTATGTCCGCAGTTGTGTTACTGATACAAAACCCGATGTAGTCCAGGGTTATAACAGTAGATTATTCCAACTCCTGTTGTCCATATAAGTCCACGTCTGTATGTGAGAAACACTCCTGCCATTTGGAGAGTGTTATCAGGTCAGGTAGTGACAGTCTTGAAGGTGTGCCTGTTCATGTCCCTCAGGTGGGTGTAGGCTGGGTAGAGGAGTAAGGAAAAGGTGGTTGGATTGGCTGAGGTTAGGGAGTGGTATTGCTCGGTATGTGTGCTTAATATTAGTGTAGACAGGATCTATAGTATTCTCCCCTCTGGTGGAACATTTAACATGCTGATAGAATGTGGGGAGTGTGGGCTTCAAATTGGTCCTACTAAAGTCTCTTGCTACTATGTGGACACCAACCCGCTGGTGTTTGTTAAGGGTGTCATGCAGGAGGGAGATCGCCATTTTCCACTAGCACTGACTGGAATATACACAGCCATGATGAACATTGTTTGTTCCCTGGGTAGAAAGAAAAAAGGTCGACTTCAAAGACATCTACTCAAGATCAGTTGAGCAATGCCTGTCCACAATAGTCCCACTGTTGCTGCAGTTATGCAAAACATACAGCTTTATAGCGACACTAACTTAAAACATACGGTACCATGCATGCACACTATTTAAAAATACACCGAGAGAAAAACGGAGTTCATTTTTACGTTATTGAAGTATATAACAATGTGAACAGTGAGTTCGGATGTACTTTATCGAAGTAGTTAACAATGTACGTAGTCACAGAATTTTTAAAAAAAATTCACAAATGATGCCGGCTTTTCGAACAACAGTGTAAGCAGACATGTTAGCCCAAACATCCACAATCCATTCACGAATTGTGGCGTAACTCTCCCGACACTGGCTCCCAGTCTGAATTAAGCTGTTCACCATTTGTCATCCATTGCTCCCACACCGCTCGCAGCTTCACATTGTACACGATTTTGTCAAGCCTCCTGTAATAATGGCAAGCTCCGACTTCATTAGCTGCACTTGTTTTTTCACGGCGGTTTGTTCTTTGTTCTTTGATCATTAACCCATTGCTCGAATTGCTCTTCCAACTTGGGCCACCCTGCCTTGTTTCCGCAGAAACTTATTTTTGTCTTCTTGACTTGGCAAAGCTTAGATTCCTACTTCCTCTACTTTAAGAGCATGGATTCGTTGATCTTGAATTCTCTCACAGCTGCTTGATTTCAATGTTTCTCCGCGTAACTAATAGATTGCAATTTAAACTGTGCTTCGTAAGCGTGTCACTTCGTTGGTGCCATTTTTGGGGGTTCTTAGCCAAAACGATGTTGTTTAGCACAAAACACATACCAGCATTGAATACCTGCCTTTAGTATCCTCTCCCACACCCCTTCTAATGTCATCATGCTGTCCTCTCACGTGTCCGCTTTTCCTCTATATAACTATTGTGTCGGCAGGAAATGCTCCCAGTCAGTTAGATTTTGGCATCGGTGTACACATAAAGCGTTCATTTTCATTTTCACGTGTGCCTTATCGCTGTAAAAACATGGTGTGTCTGGAACATACAAGGAATTTGTCTCTTGTAGTTTGCGCCGCCCTCATACGACAACACGACGACAACAGAGACAGTCAATTGAGACAAAAACATTGTGGTGAAATAAAGGCTGCTGGTCGTCTTGCAAAGATGGAACTCATTCATCTTCTACCTCCAATTAGAGGTCGGTTTGCGGGAGCACCAGCTTTAACAGGGATGCCCAGACTTTCCTTCCTCCAGCCACTTCGTCCAGATCTTCTGAGGGGTTCCCGAGCCATTTCCAGGCTAGCTGAGAAATGTATTCTCTTCAGCGTGTCCTGGTTTGTCCCCGAAGTCTCATTTCAGTGGAACGTGCCTGGAACACGACACCAGGGAGGATTCCTGGAGTCATCCAAGTCGTATATCCCAGGCACCTCATCTGCCTCCTCTCAATGCTGAGGAGCAGTGGCTCAACACTGACCCCCCCCTCCTGGATGACCGAGCTTATCACCCTATCTCTAAGGGAGAGCTTGGACACTGATTTCGTCTGCTTGTATCCAGCATCTTGTTCTTTCGGTTGTGACCCACATCCCATAGGTAAGGGTAGGACCACAGATTGACTGGTAAATTCAGAGCTTTTGACTTAGCTCCTTCTTTACCATAACAGATGGATACAAAGTTCGCATCACTGCAGACATTGCACCAATCCACCTGTCAGTCTCTCATTCCCTTCTTCCCTCAATCTTGAACAAGACCCAAATATAATTTAAACCCTCCACTTTGGGCAGGATCTCATCCCTGACCTGGAGAGGACATGCCACTCTTTTCCGACTGAGGACCATGATTTCAGATTTGGAGGTGCTGACTCTCGTCCCAGACGCTTCACGCTTGGCTGCAAACCACTTCAGTTAGATTTGGAGATCGCAGCTTGATTAACCCAACAGAACCACTTAATCTGCAAAAAGCAGACATGCAATATTGAGGCCACCAAACCGGACCCTCTCTATGCCTTGGCTGCGCCTAGAAATATTCCATGAATGTTATGAACAGAATCGGTGACAAAGGACAGCCTTGGTGGAGTCCAACCCTCATCAGAAACAAGTCTGACCTACTGCTAGCATTGCAGACCAAACTCTGACAAATGGTCGTACAGTGACCAAACAGCCCACATCAGGGGGTTCGGTACCCCATACACCCAAGCCCCCCACTAGAATCCCGAGGAGAACGTCTTATCAAAGTTCACAAAACACACACAGGTCCACTGTTCCACGGCCATGACAAAAAACATTGTTCCTCCTGAATATAAGATATGACTTCCTGTTGGACCCTCATCTCCAGCACCCTCAAATAGACCTAACCAGGAAGGCTGAGGAGTGTGATCCCCCTGTAGTTGGAACAAGCCCTCTGGTCCCCCTTCTTTAAAATGGGGACCACCACCCCAGTCTGCCAATCCAGAAGCGCTGTCATAGATGTCCACGCAATGTTGGAGAGACGTGCAATCAGACAGCTCCACAACATCCAGAGTCTTTAGGAACTTTGGACAAATCTCATCTATCCCAGGAGCCTTGTCACTGAGGAGCTTTTTAACCAACTCGGTGACTTCAACCCCAAAGATTGGACAGCCCGCCTCAGAGAACCCAGACTATATTTCCTGATGGGAAGGTGTGTCAGTGGAATTGAGAAAATCTTCAAAATATTCTCCGTCCCAATTCACAAAGTCCCGTGTTGAGCTCAGCAGCACACTGTCCTCTTTATTCAGTGTTGACGGCGCACTGCTTCCCCCTCCTTAGACCCTGGATCTTGAACCACAATTACCTCGAAGCCATCTGGAACTCTTTGTCAATGGCCTCACCGAACTCCTCCCATGCCAGACTTTTTGCTTCAGCAACCACCAAAGCTACATTACACTTGGTGGTTGTGTACGTTGAGCTTCTTGACCTAATTAGAGCGAATTGAACATTTGTCAGAAAAGGATTGTGTGCAGTAGCACATCATGAATTTTATTTCATTAAATTATTTGGTAGATTTTAGAGGTGTTTGAAGTTCCCATTCCAAGTTTTTTTTTGGGTAATTCCAACAAAATGCTGGCCACTATTTTTAACCAGTTACAATAATTGACTTTACTAATAGTAATGGTTTGCATGAAATTCATTAATATTGTTTCCAAAGTCTTGGGGATTATTCAATGTTTTTTGTTTGTTTTTTGTTAATTTGTTTTCGAAATAGAGATGACTTTTTCTGTACTTTTTTGTCAGTTGTGTTTTTCACCTTGGAACTCTGCCATGAATTTTCATTTTTGTCTAGTTGCTTCCTTATTGTTGAGTCATTAACACTAACCTTAACTGAGGCAAGCGAGGCCTGCAGTTCTTGTTTTCCATTGTGACCTGCTGAATGAGATGTCGCTGCGGTCTTGGAGTCATTTTTGTTGAAAGGGAAAGTTCACTGCTGTTCCATATTTTCTCCAATTTAGGATGAATCGTGTCACTAAGGTTTGCAGGAATCTTAAAGCTTTTGAACTGGCTTGGTAACCCTTTGCAGACTGATAGATCTCAATTACTTTATTTCCCATCTGTTATTAAATTTATTTGGATTGTAGCATTTTGTTGCATCTATTTTTTTTTTTTTTAGATATTTTGGCCAACTTAATTTTTCATAATTTAATTCATGATTTAATAAAGGTAGCCATACATTTTTCAAACAGGGCCAGGTAACTTTTAATAGCTTGTTTCACATAAATGAAACCACTGTTTAAAAACTGCATTATACGTATCCAGCACTCCTGCGACCCTTGTGAGGATAAGCGGCTCAGAAAATCAAAGGATGGATGGGTGACTGGATTTTTGTTTACATTTGTCTGACGATCTTAAAGTAAAAAAATTATGCAAAAAACAAATTCACAAGGTACAAATACTCTTTCACAGCACTATAGATCTTGTGAAGCACTTAGTATTGATTTTTAATTTTGAAAGGTTTCAGTGATTGATTTGACTGATTGATTTTCACATTGCTGGTATAAAGGAATGCAGTAATTATCTTCACAGCTCTGTATGTCTTTAGGCCATATGCAGTTTCTGTTTTGTCACTTGGAATATGAAGTACAGGCTGTAAACACTTTTATTCTGGCTGACGGAAGAGTGGTGGCCTCCTCCTCTATGCCACAAACTGCTCCTGCATTGTCGTGTGTTGCATTGCCTCCAGCCTTTCGTTGAAAGAGCCTCGTTGTGCTCCTCAACCAACTCGATGTCACCTTTTCCTAGCGAAACAATTTGCTCAACTTCAGGTTCCACCTCCACTTCGAACCTCAATATCTTGTTGAGTAGCAACAGCCTGAAGCCACATTCTCACTTGTCTGTTTCATATTTCTCAATGATTATTTTTGTTTTGTTTTGATGATTCTCACTGGTACTGGCCATCAATTTCTTGGGTCCCATGGTGAAAAATAAATCAGCAAAGAAGTTGTACAGTATGAGTGTGCGCAGGTGTATGACAATGGAATCGGTGACAAAGATACAGGGAGTGTGTCATCGGTAAAGCATGACGTCCCCCAAAAAAATAAATGGACGTCCCTCCTAGCTAATGGAGGGATGTAATGCCAGAAAGATGCTACGTGATAGCCAATAGGGGGAGATGCTCTATTGCGCCACACAAACCAAGAGGCGGGATCTGCCTCATGGGTAAAGATTTACATCTCTCATAGCCAATGTGATGCCAGGAAGATGCGCCAGCCGTAGCTCTATTGCGCAGCTTTCAAACCAAAATAGAGTACAGGATGTTTACTTTCGGTGGAATCCAGCGCCATTTTTTTTCCTTCCGTATCCTGAATTTTTTTTCGGAAACAAAAATTTTCCGGGGAGGCTTTTCGCAGCCTGAATCTTTCGTTAGTAGAGACTTTCCGAAGTAGAGCTACCACTGTTCATAGATTAAATTCTCTTAAATTATCACCACATTTCAGTTCAATATTCTTACTGTATTGCTGTTATAATGTGAACGTGCTTGACTTGCCCTCACTGAGTCATCCTGAGTAAGACATAAGGAAGCTCTCCTGCTCAGTCAAGATGGTGTTTGGCCTGCCTCTCATTTCACTCCTGGCTGGAAGATCTTGTTGCTGCTTCTGATTTTCTTTCAGTTTCTCATTTGTAACCCTTGGTAGAAATGGTTGCGAAAAAGAAACCACAAATTTATGTGAAAAATAACATTTACGGCTTAATGATCGGGTTAAATTAATGCATTCTTATCACAATTGATGGTGCAACCATTCCGTAAAGATAATATTCTCTGACTCTCATCATCCTCTATCTTTGGTGTTAGCATCAACTGTTGCCATGACAGCCAGGAGGTGGTGAAAATGACAGAGAGGATTGTTCAGTCCAACAGTCAAGCCAATTTCTCAAGAGGCAGCATGCAGCCAAGACACTCCCCTGTCCCTGCCTGTCGGACTGCTGTGTATTTTTAGAGCGATTTAAAAGCTTGCATGGCAAAGTGCTTGCATTTTGAATGAAGACCAAGATAAGTAAAATGAGTGGTGAGCTTCAGGAAATCAGTGGCACTGATAAGAAATGCCTGTTTTTTATGATTTCATTTGCGATATATATATATATATGTATCTAAACAATGTTGTCCATGTCTGTACCTACTCTGTTGATCCCGAAGAAAACTCAACATTTTAGAAGTGATATCTGTCACGGAGCCCTAATTGACTGACCAGATACCTCGCAGCGATTCTCGACATTTCTCCACATCCACAAATAACATCAAAAGACCTACATAAGAAATGAAAAGTCAAATAAAACTTCTTGATAGTTAATTATTATATTTTACTTTCTAATTATGTTGATGTTCCAATATCCTGTCTTTCAGCTAATCATGGTGACATACCTTTCAAAGCAGAATTATTGCAACATCACCTCTTGTCTCGAACCATGAGTTCCACCCCAATAAAATCTAAAACAATATATTATTGCAGCAGTGCATATAATAAATGGATAAATGTTTTTGCAAGTATTTTTGGAATGGGTAGATCAATGGCATTTGGAACTGTTCCTACTGGCTCTCACTCCAATCCAAATTACTAAATGTTGCCATACAGCAGTGACCAGTTCTGTGATGTCAGCCATTGTGAATGTCAACACTGTAAAAGATTATTTGCGTCATATTATGACCTTCTGCATTGAAATTCAGGGCTAATAATGGAATATAATAATGGAAATCGATTCCATAAAGGGTCATTGCTTGAGTTCCTGTTCCTGTTGGTCTCCATGTCCATATTAGAGATAGGCATTCAACAAAAATTCTGTGATTAACTGGGGTAAAAAACATTTCCTCCCGCCTTGAGTTCCCCATGTGTCTTGTGCAGGTAATTCTCAGCTCGGAGCATCCATCGTCGACGCCTTGGACACACTGTACATCATGGGTATGCACGAAGAGTTCAAGGATGGTCAGGAGTGGATTGAGCAGAATCTGGACTTCAGTGTGGTATGTTCCTAATTTCAATTAAGGGGTAGGTTTTCCATAGAAAATAGTCTCATATCATCTGAAGTTGTGAGACTGCATTGAACACTTCTGTTTGAAAAATATTATCAAAGAAGAAATGAGGAAAACGTGGGTTGTCTCGTATTTACGTTTTGGAAGCTTTAACCAGTTTGATCCATGTGCAACAAATACACTGGTGCAACAAACTAATGACCTTGGCATTTACCTGAGCCAAGGCAGAGCAATGGCAAAAGCTAATGTTAGAACATTTTGGGAACATACCAGACCAATGACTGGCAGTGTTTTGCATCACCCAAACCAACCAGATACTTAAAGTACCTTTTCCTCAAATAATGAGTAGTATAAACAGTGCCCCAGTTAGTCACCTGGTGCATCATCCACTAACATGAATGACAAAAAATTCCCTCCATGCCAATTTCAGTAAATGCGTACATTGATAGCTACTTTATTCATTCATTTGGGGAAAATTGGATTGTCAAAGCAGCACTCATCGAATGGGGCATCAGACATCTTTCTTACTTTTCACCCTTGCGTAAACAATAATCTTAATATAACGACCATACGATGTAGATGGGTGTCTTTATGTATGTGTGTGTGTGTGTGTGTGTGTGTGTGTATGTATATGTATATATATATATGTATATATATATATATATATATATATATATATATTTACAGTGAAGAAAAATAAGTATTTGAACACCCTGGTACATTGCAAATTCTCCCACTTAGAAATCACGGAGGGGTCTGAAATTTTCATTGTAGGTGCATGCCCACTGTGAGAGAGAGATTCTTAAAAAAAAAAAAAAATCCAGAAATCACAATGTGATTAGTCAGGCGGAAGTTAGAAAGGCAATGAACAGAATGAAAAATGGAAAGGCAGTTGGTCCCAATGACATACCAGTGGAGATATGGAAGCAATTTGGTGAGGTGGCTGTGGAGTTTTTGACCAACTCGTTCAATAGAATGCTCGATTCCCCTTGGACCATGATGTTCGCAGATGATATTGTGATCTGCAGTGAAAGCAAGGAACAGGCCGAGGAAGAGTTAGAAAGATGGAGGTACGCACTGGAAAGGAGACGAATGAAGATTAGCGGAAATAAAACAGAATATATGTGCGTGAATGAGAGGGGCGGAGGAGGAAGAGTGACGCTCCAGGGAAAAGAGGTAACGAGGGTGGATGACTTCATATACTTGGGGTCAACAATAAAAGGCATTGGTGTGTGTGGTAAGTAAGTGAAGAAACGGGTCCAAGCGGGATGGAACAGTTGGCGGAATATGTCTGGTGTTCGATGTGACAGAAGAGTACCCCCAAGGATGAAGGGCAAAGCTTATAAAATAGTGGTGAGGCCAGCCATGATGTATGGATTAGAGACGGTGGCTCTGAACAAACAACAAGAAGCAGAACTGGAGGTAGCAGAAATGAAGATGCTGAGGTTCACACTTGGTGTGAATAGGCTGGATTGGATTAGAAATGAGCAAAGAGGGACAGCCAAAATTGGATGTTTTGGAGACCAGGTGAGAGAGAGCAGACTTCGATGGTTTGGACATGTTCAGATGCAAGAGAGTGAGTATATTGGTAGAAGGGTGCTGAGGATTGAACTGCCAGGCAAAAGATCGAGAGTAAGACCAAAGAAAAAGGTTGATGGATTGTTGTGAGGGAGGATGTGAGGACAGTGGGTGTTGGAGAGGAAGATACACGAGTTAGGCTTACAATCAAAAAGATGACACGCTGTGGCGACCCCTAACGAGACAAGTTGAAAGGAAAAGAAGAAGAATTAAGTCATCAAATTCTTGATCAGCGAACCTACTATTTTCTGCCTTGTGTTGTTTTTGGGACACTCACTCACATCCTGCTGGTCGTATTAGTATTTGTAATACATTTTGTAGACTATCGCACAAATCATCACTTTAAACTGCTCCCTTTCTACAATTGTCATTGCACAGGACGAACGGGTAAAGGCTGTACAACCTGAACACAATGTGGTATGTTTCCACACTCTTATCTCCTACCTGTTCTCAATGAAGAAGACTTGACATCTTGCACATCTATTACTCTTATAAGGAATAGTTCATATAAACAGAAATTGTTTGTTCTTCTTTGGTCTGAATGTCCTACCAGGGCAGCACCAACTGCTGGAGAAAAATTCCTTTTGTGTTTTGGCAGACTTTGCAAATAAAGCTAATTCTGATTCTGACTTCCCATACTGGTCAACACCTGTTTAACTTTCTCCCCTCTGGCAGGCGGTACAGGTCCTATAAAACACAGACGAGCAGACTCAAGGACAGCTTTTTTTCCAAGAACCTTCAATTCCTTGAACTTAAAACCACTAAACACAACAGTACTGAAATGAAAAATTATGCAACTGCACTTCTTGTTTGCTTTTCTTGGCTTTATGATCTTAGCCAAGATTCTTGAGAAAGTTATTTTTAATCAACTCAGCAATTTCTTGAATTTAAATTGACTTTTTGACAAATTTCAATCAGGGTTCCAAACTCATCACAGTACAGAATCTGCTCTTATCAAAGTGCTAAATGATATAAGGTTGAATACTGACTAAGGAAAGGTGTCAATTTTGATCTTGTTGGATCTCTGCGTGGCTTTGGATTCGGTAGATCACAATATACTGCTAAACAGGTTGGAAACATGTTTGGACTAAATGGAACGGTCCTTAAATGGTTTTGGGCCTACCTGGAGGAAAGGAGCTACTTTATGACTATTGGAGGTGCTGGGTCTCAGCAAATAGCAATTATCTATGGGGTCCCACAAGGGTCAGTTCTTGGACCTCTCCTGTTCAGCCAGTATATGACCCTTGGGTCAAATTCTTCAAAACTTTAATTTTGACTACCATAGCTATGCAGATGAAACACAGTTATATTTAGCAGTGTCTCCAGATGACTACAGTTCAATTGAGGTATTGTGCCACTGTCTAAATCAGATAAATAACTGGATGTGCCAAAATTTTCTTAAACTAAATCACAACAAAACTGTGACAAATGTTTTTGGCAATAAAGAAAAGAGAATTGCTTTTAGTAAACACCTGGACCCTCTATCTTTAAAAACCAAAGACCAAGTCCGAAACCTTGGTGTTCTGATTGATTCTGATCTGACTTTCAACAATGATTTCAAATCAATCACATAAACTGCCTTCGAGCATCTGAAAACTATATCTAGACTCAATGCTCGAAGAATGCTCGTTCAACTAAATATGGACAATATCAACAAACACAAGGCTGTATGTTCAAAGGTAAGTGAGGGAAAATATCTTCTCTGAGTTTGATTGAATTATTATCAGTGCTTTATACATTGCAGGTGAACAATTTTCTCTTTGCTAATGAATCACTGACCTGCTGAATGAAGTGTGTAATGTTTTATGCCAAAGAGTCAGGTTAGTGATACGTAAATGCGTGATGTCATGCAAGAGAAATATCTATTTGCCTATTTGTATCGTATCGGACTTTTAAGACAGGGCACTGGGTTCCATTACGACCCAAGTCAAATGAATACACCCACTCACTTATAAAGACTTCATTGATATTACTTGTGATCTTTCGAAGTAAAAAGTACTCACCCTACTGTACATGCACAGTATAATTCCATTATTTGATCCTGTTGGATTTCAATATGAAGTTTGTGATACGTCAAACGTTTTTGCATCGATCGCCAACATTACGCTGTAACTCTGACATTGCGTCCTACTCTGTCCAAAATCTTAATTCCATATACATATCCTTGTGTGAAATAGTTGAGACCTCTCTGTAGAACTTTCTTGGACAAGTCTGGCGCATTTGGCAAAAAACATACCCAATATTATCTGGAATACGCGATAGAGAATCCAGTTCAAACCTGTTATGTTCAGTCGCCATTTTGGAAGATTGTGGGGCATGGCAACTGTAGCTAAGGGCGGCGGAGGTGAAGATCGCCAGTCAGAAAGGTCCATTGGCTGGCATCCAGTTTAGTGTGTACACAGCCTCCTGGCCGGAGATGGCTGATTTTGGCTCCAGTACTCCTGCAACCCTTGTGAGGATATGTGGCTCAGATAATGGGTGGTTAGATTTAGTCAGGCTATATCACTGAACTCTACCTCTAAGAGGACACTTCAAATGTATTCACTAGCAAAAATATGTAATTTCAGGGTTTTACAAAGAAAGACGAATTCGTTAGTAAAAAAATTAACAGCAGAAATCTCAATTCCATGTGAAACGCTTAATTTACTGACATTACACATCGCTGTTTTACTTTTTTCCACATTAAAATTCCGCCAAATTGCTCACTCCAAAATCGTGCCTGAGTAAGGAGCATAATAACTCATTGCTTTTCCCTAGAGAGTAGCCAGATAACAGTGACAACGTCAATAATAATAGCCGTGATTCATCTATATTTCTTGCCAATTTTAAAATTTTGAATGGTGACTTGAACAACGTGCAGTCGAGCAGTTCAACAACATTCTCATGATTACACAGACTATTCTTTTTTTCAATAAACACTACGAAGCGATTATCTGGTTCTTTTTTCATTTACAGTGACGGTAGAGTAAGATCAAAGTATGAGGAAATGCACAATTTCACTTTCACCACACTATTTTTGTTTGTTTCCCTAAGTAAAAAGTGTATTTTATTGACTTTTTTCACCTACATTCAGAATAATTTTTTTATGACCTGTGAAATGCACAATTCATACCAAAGTGCACTGTAATACATAGTCAATACAATAAGGACTATGAAACTCAGTGATGGACTTACTGTACTTAGCTTAAATAATTGCAATAAAAAATTAGACCTTTCAATGTCAGTATGGTCCGGATAGCGAGCTGTTTAAATGCGCTGCACGGCTGATGTCACGTAGTCAGTGCTTCTCTCCCTGTCAGTCACTCACAGTTTTGCTAGTTAAACAGATCTGTAATCTTGTCGTGTTGTCTTTTCATTAAAATTACATTTAATGGTGTTTTGAGAATATTTTTATCGGCAATTAGGAATTTTCATGGCCGCTTCCATTTTGGCATGTCACATGACGTAGTACTTGCGCGGGTGTGACGTATTCTTTTCGCAAATAAAGAAATCATGGCCGATTTGTAGTGTAATTACATGCAGTACCACCACCATCGAACACGTGAAAATGCCCTACTATATCGTGAAATTTTGCCATAATTCGAATAGAAATAATTGGAGGAAGGCTCATTGGCATTTTCTGCCCAGTAAGAAAAATAAACATTTAAGGACCCACTGGGTAGCGAAGTGTGGTCACCCTGAGCTGTATGACACAAGTACAGGTGAATTTAAGCATTTATTTAAAACGAACACTTTTAGAGTACAATAAGTCTCTGAATTCTTTTAAATAACATTATGTCACTCACCAATGATGACAAAAGTACTTCTTCCATTAGTGCGATTTCTTGTGCTTCATATGTCATGCAGGCGTTGAGACTTCCATCCGTTAATCATTTGAACCTAATTCAATTTGATTTGCCATCATGATGGTACGATGGTGAACTGTTTTTGCCGACAAAGGCATGTCTTTTACGAATGCTTTGGCATACTACCCAATACCCATCTGTGAATTTAAACACACAGAAGAACCCTCCCTCTCCAAAAAGGCTGTCCATTCTTGTTGAAAACTTCGCTGGTACTCATATTTTTTTCTTTGTGCGACCTTTGTCAAAAGTTTCCATAATTAGTTGTTCTGACACGATCGGTGTTCAACCCTTCTGCGCCTGTGGTGAATTAGCGATTCAGACTCGCGACATTCCCGTCCGAAGATCCATCCAAATATTCACCATTATTTATAGCCACAGGTTCAAATCTGTATGGACGTATTCCTCTGTCTTCCCAATCAACCGATACTGCTATTTCTTCATCATATGAAAATAAATCCGAGAAATCAGCGCTGTCCATGATTGTGTATTTCTTTGTTTATGCACGGAATACGTCACTTCCTGTTTTTTAAGTCACGTGAACTCGTAAAAATAGTCAAAATGGCGCCGCTCATACAAAAATGTGATTACTTTGAT
This sequence comes from Syngnathoides biaculeatus, assembly GCF_019802595.1. NCBI lineage: Eukaryota > Metazoa > Chordata > Actinopteri > Syngnathiformes > Syngnathidae > Syngnathoides > Syngnathoides biaculeatus. The sequence goes on from NC_084653.1 coordinate 3,463,532, forward strand.
ACAAGTTCTTTGAGTTTTTTTAATAGAATTTTTCTGGATATGCTTATTTATAATGAATTAACAAGAAATCGTTGAGGTAAGCAATCACCGGAGTATTCCTTTAAAATACCTATGTATCATATGTGCCATATTTTCACAACTATAACGAGTACTTAAAGTCTTAAATTTTCTGGACAGCACGCCTTATTTGCACAATGAGTTCCTGTATCTTTAAAGCCCAAGTGATGTGCTTATAAACATTCTAAAATAGATTTTGTAATGAAAAATACATATAACATTATTCACTTCAATGTCTATACGAAAAAATAAATATCAGCGTAGAGCGTGTCATCCATGCGCAAAGTCGCAGAAGCCTCACTCGATATCCAAATGGTAGCCGTATTGGGTGCATCGTCATCAGCAAACGCACACTGGGACATTCACCATTTAAAACACGTAGTGGCACCTGCTATGGGAGAGGAACAAAAGAGATTTTCAGATTTTTCCGACCCCCTTCTGACATGGAAGCTCTTTTCGAAGAAAAGAACATCTCACAGTTGAGTGAAGTGACTGGGGCAATATTACATTATTATCATTTCGAGCCATATTTACATGAGATGCGGATCACTTCTAACTAACAACTGACTCCCCGACTCCCTCTCGAGCAACAGACCGGCCTGCCAGCCGCGAGCGACCAGCCACGAGTGAGCAAAAAATAAAACAGAAGAACAAAAAAAGGTATGAGTGACCGGCCGGCTGGCCGCGAACAATACCGAGCTGATATTGAGTCATTAGCACCATAATGTTTTTCCAGTTTAACTGTATAGTCCCTCTTTGCAATGTTAATTTCTTTAGTCAGCTGGTTTCCAATGCAATTGTAGAGGGCCCTGTCGCCACTACAATATGGAATCTCTTTAGCCGGCTTGTTGTTCTTGAATGTGCAAAAAGTTTTTGTTGGTTCACACACGTCCTCACAGAAATATACATACGCGGTAACAATATCCGTGAATTCATCTAATCTGTGCAGTCAAAGCTGCTTTGAAGTTCTGATTTTGGCTCTACAGCTTTTTTTGTCATCATTGCTAACTTGTATTGAGCAGCCAGTTCAATCAAATGGACACCGATTTGATAGGCCTTGACATGTCATGTGAATAGGTTTGGGAAATGCACCAATCACAGCATGCAGTGTTTTTTTCTTGCTGCGGTAACGTTTTGACAACTGAAAGAAGACATCTCAAAAGCCCAGTTTCTGCTCCTCATCTCCTTTTCCAACCATTCTCCGCCTACCTTTACGTCTAGAGTCCCATTGATGTAAAATGAGGTCATCAACACTTTTAAGATTGATTCCATTTCCTCCTCCTGGAAACATCATAAGAAGCTCATTTTGGAACTGTGAGCAACTGCAGAATGCTTCTACTTGAGTTATCCTGCTACATTGGTGTTTCAATAACATTTCCAAAGAGCTTCTGGATCATAAAGTGCATAAAGTCCCGCAACCATCTTTTCATTGCTTCCACTGTTCTGGTGTTTTTTGGGGGTAAAGGATGCAAATGCACCCGGTTTTCATAAATTGACAAATTAGATGAGATTAACCATGACTTTTGATGTGTTTTGCAAACAAATGTACAGTAGTGTTCAAAACAATGGCAGTCCAATATGACAGATTAATCCACGGTTTCAGTAAATTTTGTTTTATTGCTAGACGTCAAGCAAACTACAAGTAGGTGTCATAGATTCTCAGAAAACCAACAAGACCCATCATTCATGATGTGCACACACTCGTAAGCCTGTGTAATTGGGCAATTTGTTGAAAGGGGTGTGTTTAAAAAAAAAAAAAAAAAAAATAGCAGTGTGGCATCCGATCAGTGAGGTCATCAATTTTGTGAAAAACAGATGTGATTCAGGTGGCCCTTATTAAAGGATGAAGCCAGCACCTGTTGAACATGCATTTCTCCTTGAAAGCCTGAAGAAAATAGGTTGTTCAACAGACTGTTTAGAAGAACAGCGTACTTTGATTAAAAGTTTCATTGTAGAGGGGAATCCTGATAAAGATATACCAAAAAATACAGACTGTTCAGCTAAAGGGATCTCTAATGCCTTAAAAGGAGAGAAAAACCAGAGACCCATGGCAGAAAACAGAAGACAACCATCAAAATGGATCCCAGAATAACCAGAAAGGCAAAGGCTCAGCCAATCATCAGAACCAGGGTGATCAAAGACTGTCTAAAGTTACCTATAAGTACTTTGACAATGAGAAGATGTCTATGTGAAGCAAATCTACTTCAAGAATCCCCCGCAAAGTCCCTCTGCTAAAAACAAAAGGCATGTGTAGAAGAGGTTACAATTTACTAAAGTACACATCAACTGGCCTAAAGAGAAATGAACATTTTGTGTACTGATGAGAGTAAAATGGTTCTTTTTAGATCTAGGGGCCGCAGACAGTTTGTAAGATGACCCCAAAATTCTGAATTCAAGACACAGCGCACAGTGAAGTATGGTGGTGCAAGCATCTTGATCTGGACATGTTTCTCTGTTATTGAAGAGGTCATGTTGCCTTTTACTGAAGAGGACATACCCTTGAAACGGGTGTTTCCACAAGACAATGACCCCAAACACACTGGCACACAGTCTTCATTCCAAACTAACAAAGTCAATGTCATGGAGTGCCCAGCCCAATCGCTGGATCTTAATCTGATCAAGAATTTGTGGGGTGACATCAAAAATGCTTTTCCTGAGGAAAAATACAAGAAATGTAAATGAATTGTGGAATGTTCTTAAGGAATCTTAGAGTGGACTAACTGAAAGGTGCCACAAGTTGGTTGACTCCATGCGTCAGCGTCTCGCCTGCCATCTCCCAGTGGATTGCAGGACATAGCAGGTGAGACTGGTTGATAGCACGTCAACCTCGCGCACTATCAGCACCGAGGAATCCCAAGGTTGTGTCCTCTACCCTCTGTTCTTCTCGCCCTACACAAACAACTGCACCTCAAAGCACCCGACTGTCAAATTCCTGAAGTTCGCAGATGATTCCACAGTCAGTGGCCTCATCAAAGACTGCGACGAGTTTGCATATCAACAGGAAATGGCAAGACTGGACCTTTGGTGTGGCCAACACAACCTGACGTTGAACACGCTAAAGACTGTAGAGATGATTGTGAACTTCAGGAGGCATCCTTCACCACAGCTGCCCCTGACGCTGTCCAACTGTCTTGTGTCAACCGTCGAGACCTTCAAGTTCTTGGGAATTACAGTCTCACGGGATTTGAAGTGAGAGATGATCAACTCCATCCTCAAAAAAGCCCACCAATGAATGTACTTCTTGCGGCTTTTGAGGAATCAGTGAACCTCCTATTTTCTGCCATGTGCCATTGTTGGGACACACCCTCACATTCTGTTGGTCCAATCAGTATTAGTATTAGCAATATATTCTGTAGACTCTTGCATGATTTGTCACCTTAAACCTCTTCCCTTTGCACAATTGTCGTTGCACTGGTCTATAACGGGAACCACGAACGGTTAAGGGCACCCTTCTTCTTCTTTTCCTTTCGGCTTGTCCCGTTAGGGGTCGCCACAGCGTGTCATCTTTTGCCATGTTAGCCTATCTCCTGCATCTTCCTCTCTAACCCCAACTGCCCTCATGTCTTCCCTCACCACATCCATAAACCTTCTCTTTGGTCTTCCTCTCGCTCTTTTGCCTGGGAGCTCCATCCTCAGCATCCTTCTACCAATATACTCACTCTCTCGCCTCTGAACATGTCCAAACCATCGAAGTCTGCTCTCGAATCTTGTCTCCAAAACATCCAGCTTTGGCTGTCCCTCGAATGAGCTCATTTCTAATCCTATCCAACCTGGTCACTCCGAGCGAGAACCTCAACATCTTAATTTCTGCCACCTCCAGTTCAGCTTCCTGTTGTTTCTTCAGTGCCACCGTCTCTAATCCGTACATCATGGCCGGCCTCACCACTGTTTTGTAAACTTTGCCCTTCATCCTAGCAGAGACTCTTCTGTCACATAACACACCAGACACCTTTCGCCAGCTGTTCCAACCTGCTTGGACCCGTTTCTTCACTTCCTGACCACACTCTCCATTGCTCTGTATTGTTGACCCCAAGTATTTGAAGTCGTCCACCCTCGCTATCTCTTCTCCCTGTAGCCTCACTCTTCCCCCTCTACTTTTCTCATTCACGCACATATATTCTGTTTTACTTCTGCTAATCTTCATTCCTCTCCTTTCCAGTGCATGTCTCCATCTTTCCAATTGTTCCTCTGCATGCTCCCTGCTTTCACTGCATATGACAATATCATCTGCGAACATCATGGTCCAAGGGGATTCCAGTCTAACCTCATCTGTCAGCCTATCCATTACCACTGCAAACAGGAAGGGGCTCAGAGCTGATCCCTGATGCAGTCCCACCTCCACCTTAAATTCCTCTGTCACACCTAAGGCACACCTCACCATTGTTCTGCTGCCATCATACATGTCCTGTACTATTTTAACATACTTCTCTGCCACACCAGACTTACGCATGCAGTACCACAGTTCCTCTCTTGGTACTCTGTCATAGGCTTTCTCTAGATCCACAAAGACACAATGTAGCTCCTTCTGACCTTCTCTGTACTTTTCCACGAGCATCCTCAAGGCAAATAATGCATCTGTGGTACTCTTTCTAGGCATGAAACCATACTGTTGCTCGCAGATACTTACTTCTGTCCTGAGTCTAGCCTCCACTACTCTTTCCCATAACTTCATTGTGTGGCTCATCAACTTTATTCCTCTATAGTTCCCACAGCTCTGAACATCCCCTTTGTTCTTAAAAATGGGAACTAGAACACTTTTCCTCCATTCTTCAGGCATCTTTTCGCCCGCTAGTATTCTGTTGAATAAGTTGGTCAAAAACTCCACAGCCATCTCTCCAAATTGCTTCCATACCTCTACCGGTATGTCATCAGGACCAACTGCCTTCCCATTTTTCATCCTTTGTAATCCCTTTCTGACTTCCCCCTTAGTAATCATTTCCACTTCCTGGTCCTTCACTCTTGCCTCTTCAACTCTTCCTTCTCTCTCATTTTCTTCATTCATCAATTTCTCAAAGTATTCTTTCCATCTATTTAGCACACTACCGGCACCAGTCAACACATTTCCATCTCTATCCTTAATCACCCTAACCTTCTGCACATCCTTCCCATCTCTATCCCTCTGTCTGGCCAACCTGTAGAGATCCTTTTCTCCTTCTTTCGTGTTCAACCTGGTGTACATGTCTTCTTATGCCTCTTGTTTAGCCTTTGCCACCTCTACCTTTGCCCTACGTCGCATCTCGATGTACTCCTTTCGCCTCTCCTCAGTCCTCTCAGTATCCCACTTCTTCTTCGCTAATCTCTTTCCTTGTATGACTCCCTGTATTTTGGGGTTCCACCACCAAGTCTCCTTCTCCCCTTTCCTACCAGATGACACACCAAGTACTCTCCTGCCTGTCTCTCTGATTACCTTGGCTGTCGTCGTCCAGTCTTCCGGGAGCTTCGGTTGTCCATCGAGAGCCTGTCTCACCTCTTTCCGGAAGGCCGCACAACATTCTTCCTTTCTCAGCTTCCACCACATGGTTCTCTGCTCTACCTTTGTCTTCTTAATCTTCCTACCCACCACCAGAATCATCCTACATACTACCATCCTATGCTGTCGAGCTACACTCTCCCCTACCACTACTTTACAGTCAGTAACCTCCTTCAGATTACATCGTCTGCACAAAATATAAAAATATAATCTACCTGCTTGGTTCTACCTCCGCTCTTGTAGGTCACTATGTGTTCCTCCCTCTTCTGGAAATAAGTGTTCACTACAGCCATCTCCATCCTTTTTGCAAAGTCCACCACCATCTGCCCTTCAAAGTTCCTTTCCTGGATGCCGTACTTACCCATCACTTCTTCATCGCCCCTGTTTCCTTTACCAATATGTCCATTACAATCTGCACCAATCACAACTCTCTCGCTGTCTGGGATGCTCAGAACTACTTCATCTAGTTCCTTCCAGAATTTCTCTTTCAACTCTAGGTCACATCCTACCTGTGGAGCATAGCCGCTAACCACATTGTACATAACACCCTCAATTTCAAATTTTAGTCTCATCACTCGATCTGATACTCTTTTCACCTCCAAGACATTCTTAGCCAGCTCTTCCTTTAAAATAACCCCTACTCCATTTCTCTTCCCATCTACTCCGTGGTAGAATAATTTAAACCCTGCTCCCAAACTTCTAGCCTTACTACCTTTCCACCTGCTCTCTTGGATGCACAGAATATCAACCTTTCTCCTAATCATCATGTCAACCAACTCCTGAGCTTTTCCTGTCATAGTCCCAACATTCAAAGTCCCTACACTCAGTTGTAGGGTCTGTGCATTCCTCTTTTTCTTCTGACGCTGGATCCGGTTTCCTCCTCTTCTTTGTCTTCGACCCACAGTAGCTGAATTTCCACCGACGCCCTGCAGGTTAGCAGTGCCGGGGGCGGGCGTTGTTAACCCGGGCCACGACCGATCCGGTATGGGATTCTTTAGATGAACGCTCATATTTGTTTGGCACAGTTTTTACGCCGGATGCCCTTCCTGACGCAACCCTCTGCATTTATCCGGGCTTGGGACCGGCCTACAGATTGCACTGGTTTGTGCCCCCCATAGGGCACCCTGTACAATCTTAACATAATGTGGGGGGTTGATACACTCTTATCTCTTCTAAATGATACATATGGGACTCGTATAAGGAATAGTTCCTATAAACAGAAATCTCTTTTTTGTTCTTGTTACTTTGTTTGTTCTTTGTTCTGAATGTCATACCAGGATGGCACTGACTGCCGGAGACAAATTCCTTGTGTGTTTTTACAAAATTGGCCAATAAAACTGATTCTGATTCTGATGCCACACAGATGTGAAGGAGTGGTCATACAACAAAATCTTACTTTAGTGATTAAAAGGATTGGCAAATCCTACAAACAAAAAAAAGTTTGTACAAAATAGTTTTCAGTTTGTAAAGTCAAGTTAACACACACCTTTCAATAAATTGTCCAATTGCATAATCTTAAGAGGGTCTTGTTGGTTTTTTGAGAATCTACTACTGCACCTACTGGTAACTTGTTTGATATATAGCAATAAAAATATGAAATGTCGATTTCTATTTTGAAAACTAATGTGAATTGGGTTGAACTTTTTCTCACATATTCGCTCCCCTTCATTTTTTAACACCCCAATGCAATCATTAAATTTGAGCTTCATTAGAGTAAGAATTCTCAAAGAAACCATGCACTTTTAATTCTTGGCACAGTGCGATTGTGAGAGACAATAGGGTCTTTAATAAAGCTGTGGTAGGGATGAGGTTACAGTTTGTGGCTGATTCTGCTCGTGTCAGTCTGAAATATGAAACATTCAAAGCTATTTCCTGTAATTTCCGTTTTATCATAAAATGTTATTTTTTTTCCTCATTGTGGATTTTATTATCTATGACGTTTGTTTCATAGTATAATATGCATCCATTCATTTTCCAAGCCGCTTATCCTAACAAGGGTCACAGGAGTGCTGGAGTCTATCCCAGCTAACCTCAGGGGAAAGGCGGACTTACACCCTGAACTGGTTGCCAGTCAGTTGCAGAGCAACTGAACCCACACCGCCTACACCAAAGTCAGGAGAGTGTACTACTACACCATCTGTGACTACTCAAAGTATTTCTACTATTTCTATTTCTAAACTAGTTGTGCTTGCGCTAGTTGAAGCCACGTATTGTAAGCAAAGGAAAGCAAATTTATTTGTATAGCGCATTTCATACACTAGGAAACGTAATGTGCTTTACATGATTAAAGTTATTTGAAAACAAAGCAATAAAACATTTAATTAAGATGGGATAAAAACAAAAATGACAACAAAATATATATATTAATAAAAAGAAAAGTACAATTAAAACCACGTAGAGTGCAAGTAACCTATTTTAAAACATTCACACTTGGGGCTGACCTCATCTCTGTTGGCTACTTCTTCCATTTGTGTGCAGCATTATAGCCAAATGCTGCTTCACCATGTTTGTTTTGGACTCTGCGCTCCACTCTTTGACCAGTCTATCGTTCTCAGAGTGCTATTTGGTTTATATTCCATTAGCATTTATTTAATGTGTTCAGGAACTAAATCATGATTTATAGACCAGTAGCAGAACTTTAAAATCTATTCTCAAGCTGCCTGGAAGCCAGTGCAAGGACTTTAGGATTGGAGTTATTATGCTCTGACTGCTTTTTTCTGGTCAGAACGCGAGCTGCAGTATTCTGAATGAGCTGCAGATGTTTAATACTTTTTGGGGGAGTCTATTTTGTCACAATTACTTAATGAAATTAACTTACAGTGGGTATGGAAAGTATTCAGACCCCCTTACATTTTTCTGTTATATTGCAGTCATTTACGAAAATTATTTAAGCTAATATTTCTTCCTCATGAACGCACAGCACCCCATGTTGATAGAAATAAAGCAGTTAAAATTTTTGCAGATCTTTAAAAAAAATTCAAACTAAAATATCACAGCCATAAATAAAATAAAAAAACAGACACCTTGTTCAGTATTTGGGAGAAGCGTTCTTTGATTTTACATTTTTGGCTTTTCCACATTTCTTCCATGTAAGGATTGTGGAGCCCACTGCACTCTTAGGAATCTAAAAGGTCTGCCGACATCCCTATATACATTGTAAAATTTATATTATGAAAATATAATATTATTCACTTCAATGTCTATACGAAAAACAAAATGAGCATAGAGCGTGTCATTGCTGCGCAAAGTTGCGGAAGTCTCACTCGACATCCCAGTGGTAGCCATAATGTCTGCTATGTCATTTATAGCTGTCACACTGGGACAGTTGCCATTAAGAAAATGCTGTGCCACCTTTTATGGGAGACGAACAACAGAGATTTTTGGATTTTTCCGACGCCCCTTCTGAGACGGAAACTCTTTTTGAAGAAGAGAACACCTCACAACCGAGTGAAGTGACCGAGGCAATATTACCCTATCGTTTCGAGCCATATTTAGATAATATGCGGATCACTTCTAACTAACAACAGACTCCCCGACAGTATGTATGACAGTATGTAGCATACTCAGGAGGACCCATGGCGGGCGAAGTAACTGGCCAGTCGGGGGAAGAGCTCCTTTCTCCTCTCGCATGCATCCACACCACCTCCCCCGCCCGATCCACCTCTGCGGCGGCAATGAACAACGCCACCGGTGAGTGATGACGATGCCGCGGCCGTGAGCGACATTAATTGATACAACGAGACAGCATTTTGGCTAACACGGAGGTAAAACTGGTATAACCACACAAACCCAGCAGTGTGGGCATCTGGAAAAAATGTCAATTCCTGATTCATCCCCAAAATGAATGCTGTCAGTCAGCGCTTCAGGCAGTTTCTTTGACCTCATGATTCTCATTTGCTCTCACATGCACTGTGAGCTAGATGTATGGTCTTTCAGAGAAAGGTGTGTGCCTTTCCCATCAACGCCAATCAGTATGATCAAACAGCTGGACTCCAAAGAAGGTGTAGATCCATCTCAAGAATGATCAGACAAAATGGACAGCATCCAAGTTAAATATGAACGTCACAATAGTTTCGGAATACTTATGGCTGTGTGAAGTTTATTTTTTATAAATCTGCAAAAAATTGAACATTTTTTTTGTCAATATGGGGTGCTGTGTGTACAGTGGTGAGGAAAAAAAATATGAATTCAGCAAGTGTCTGCTATTTAAAGAAGAGAAAAATGCAAGAGTGTAGAGTGAAAAATGTAAGGGTGTTAGAATACTTTCCATACCCACTGTAAGTCCATATGATCAACAACATGGTAACTAGGATGGAATTACTCAATCTAATATACTATTATGTCATTTCCCATTTTTCCAGAATGCTGAGGTATCAGTATTTGAGGTCAACATTCGATTCATTGGAGGCCTTCTGGCAGCCTACTACCTCTCTGGACAAGAGGTTAGTACTCACCTCTGGTTCTCTCATATCAATAATATATAGGCGTTTCACTGACAGTTTTATTTTCAATTTTGCCTGATCATTTCAGCATGTGAGGCTCTCCCGGTTGTTTAATGCCACACTGTTTTGACTTTTGTCATTGTAGTTCGTGATCCACGAAAATTTAGGTCACCAAAATGTTTTGGCCAAAAATGGCCCAAAAGTACATTTTCTGTTTTGGACTGAAAGACCTTTTGTCTTCAAAATAGAGTGGACGAAACAGAGTGTTGTTGTAACGCAAGAAAAAAAACGTACTCAACGTGTGTTCGTATACACTATATATATATAAAATACCACCACTAAAAGTAAAAAAAAAAAAAAAAAACGGTCCACATTGAACAGTCACCCATCTTCGCTGCTTTCAGCCATATTGGTGCATAGGAGAATGCTTGTTGCATGCTATTATGCTTCACCCTAGTTAACCTACAAGCTGTTTCTAACAGTTAAATATGGAGCCAAGCCATGGAGGTGAACGTTCACTTAATGTCTGTTGTCTGCGCAACCTAATTGACTAATTATTGCCTCCGTGGCAGCCAATAGGAAATACGTCTGACAAATATTATCATGAAGGCAGGGCAATGAATAATTGCTAAGGTATGGTGACAAGTTGAAAAACAACAAAATAAGTGTTTGGTTTTTACACAACACTTGTCACAGCTCTGGTTATAACAAGCGTGGGCAAATGTTTTGGCTCAGGGACCACATTGACTTTTAAAAATTGATTGGTGGCCTAAGCCAAGACCAGATGCTTACACACAAAAAAATTTACAAAAAAAGACATTGTAGTGTTAAGACTTACCATATTTTCCAGACGACAGAGCGCACTGGTTAATAAGCTGCGCCCACTCTGTGTCGCATGTTTTTTCTCCACTTGCCATGCCAGACCATACTGCTCACCCAATAGCACATTTCAAACTCGATCAGAAAAACATCATCAATGAACATTAATATCTGCAAATAAGTAAACAATGTGAGCTTTCTAACCAGTGTTAAAGCTGAGAATAAACAACTTTGAAGAGCAAAATAGCAGGCAAAGTAAGGAAGAAATTTTGTCCAAGTGGGTTTTTATAACGAGGAAAAATTAAAAATCTTTCCAAAGAGAGGAAAAGGCACAAGTCTTATTTATCACCCCTTATTGAAGTCTAAGCAAAACAATACAGAGAGAAAAAGAAGAAAAGTAAAACAGTTATCAGTTATCTTTGTCCATCTCCACTCAACTTTTTTTATTGGAAAAACAGCTCGTAGTCACAACATGGTTAGGAACAATTAGGATGCACAAAATGGCCGGAAAAGACCTAGTACACTTGTCACAATATAACAAGCATGTGAAGGTTGTATAAAATGAATAGAAGTAATATTAGTTTCCTATTGAACAATTTTTCAACTCAATTTCAGGACGTTTCAGGAAATTCCATATTTTAGGAATTATACTATCCCTTGGACTTTAATAAGTAACTTCTCTGAAGCTGTTATGAACAAATGAGGCACGTCTGCAGGGGGTTGTGGCAGAAGTCCTTGCAGGAAGATTGGTGCACCTGTAGGGACATCCGACCCGGGCATGTTTTATATTTGCTCAAAATGACTCAATACAATTTTGGCTTCATTTAAACTTGCAGATACCCTTTGATATTGAGTGCTTTCGATTTAAGATTAAAGTGAAGTCAGACAGACTCGCAACTGAAGTTAGAAGTTTGACACTAGTTTGTAAAGACAAATTACTTCGGAACTTAATCATGCATTGTTTTTAAAATTATTCTGATACACCATAAAGAATGTTACTCCTGATGTAAGGAAGCCCCCCCCACACACACACACGCACACACGCGCACACATTTAACCTTGCAGTGTTCTTGACACTGATGGTGGAGAGTGTTTTTGGCCAAGTCACTTGGGGTGAATGCCATTCACCAAAAATAAAGGTAATGTCACCCCTCTTCGCCAGTCAGATCAGATCAGTATTTTATATTGGATGCATTATTGGACAAGGAAGTCTCTTTGAGTTGTTGCAGAGCTGGAGGGATGTGGTCAGTGGAGCAGAGTCTTGTGTTGGTTCAGGCAGAGAAGCCGTAGTTTTTGTAGTAACTTGTGGGGGAAATCAAACACAAGGCAGACATTACACACTACTACTAGAGTTTGGAAGTAGACTTTACACCAATTTTATCCCCCTGATCAAAATCGGCCGATTATTACATTTTCTTGCTCATTGGTTTTAATGTCATAATTCCCTGAGCTTGACAGGTTCCAGGAAAGACATTTACTCCGCTTCGCAGTCATGCACAGTATATCTGAATCCAAAAGGTAGTTTATTTTTTAAAATAGTATTTAAATAGCTTTTTTTCATGTCTTTTGACATAGTACTGTAAATATTTGATGGCCAATTAAATTACTATTTAAAAAAAAAAAAAAAATAATGATGTCAGCAGTATGGGAGAGATACGACACCTAATGCGTGGATCAGACTAGAAGCCAAATTTGCTTTTTCGCGATTGCACTATGTGAGACGACTACAATAACATCTTGTATTACGGTACCACCCGATCACGTTTCTTACAAACAGTGAGTTGTCATCTTCTCAACTCAAATGCGACTGGATACAGTCATTACTGTGGGGATGACAACACGAGTGGATGGCGCCGACTGTATTATAAGAACAAAAAGACCTGTTGGTAGTCATTTGTGCTCAGGAAAGGGGAGGACATTCGTGTAAGAGTTACTTGAGGTATGTTCATTTACTTTTATTGCAATACGGCTCGCGAGCCATCAACAAAACATTACATGGCCGAGCAAGCTAGTGCTCGCTCTTGTGGTTGTGTGTAAATATCCTAGCAGAACCTCTTTGGAGCTAGAGCACATGCTTTACAATTGAAAAATCTCACGGCACACCAACAAACAAAAATGTCACAAAAAGTAGATAACTGTACATTAATTGCTGTGTGTTTTTTACTTACTGCCATCTAGTAGAAGACCATTAGTTTGTGCTGTCACTCTTCCTCATTGGTATAAATAAATGAACAAAGATACATGATTTATTTTAAATGTATATTTTTTTAACATAAAAGTACACAAGTACATACAATAAAGTTTCTTTTGGCTTGTCCCGCTAGGAGTTGCCACAGTGTGACATCTCAGATGTCTCATATTTGTTTGGCACAGTTTTTACGGCAGATGCCCTTCCTGACGCAACCCCTCTCAGGGAGTGGAGGCCCCAGTGGGATATGAACTCAACTAATGCTCCAAATGTACAGGTCATTTAAATAGACTTATTGTGACCGGATCAGTGATTGGTGATCGTTTTTTTAAACTCTGTGATCGGCCCAAAAACTCGTATTAAGCCTATTTAGAACAATAAACCGAGTGATGAGACTAAAATTTGAAATTGAGGGTGTTATGTATAATGTGGTTAGCGGCTATGCACCACAGGTAGGATGTGACCTAGAGTTGAAAGAGAAATTCTGGAAGGAACTAGATGAAGTAGTTCTGAGCATCCCAGACAGGGAGAGAGTTGTGATTGGTGCAGATTGTAATGGACATATTGGTAAAGGAAACAGGGGCGATGAAGAAGTGATGGGTAAGTACGGCATCCAGGAAAGGAACTTTGAAGGGCAGATGGTGGTGGACTTTGCAAAAAGGATGGAGATGGCTGTAGTGAACACTTATTTCCAGAAGAGGGAGGAACACATAGTGACCTACAAGAGCAGAGGTAGAACCACGCAGGTAGATTATATTTTGTGCAGACGATGTAATCTGAAGGAGGTTACTGACTGTAAAGTAGTAGTAGGGGAGAGTGTAGCTCGACAGCATAGGATGGTAGTATGTAGGATGATTCTGGTGGTGGGTAGGAAGATTAAGAAGACAAAGGTAGAGCAGAGAACCATGTGGTGGAAGCTGAGAAAGGAAGAATGTTGTGCCGCCTTTTGGAAAGACGTGACACAGGCTCTCGATGGACAGGAGGAGCTCCCAGAAGACTGGACGACGACAGCCAAGGTGATCAGAGAGACAGGCAGGAGAGTACTTGGTGTGTCATCTGGTAGGAAAGGGGAGAAGGAGACTTGGTGGTGGAACCCCAAAATACAGGGAGTCATACAAGGAAAGAGATTAGCGAAGAAGAAGTGGGATACTGAGAGGACTGAGGAGAGGCGAAAGGAGTACATCGAGATGCGACGTAGGGCAAAGGTAGAGGTGGCAAAGGCTAAACAAGAGGCATATGAAGACATGTACACCAGGTTGGACACGAAAGAAGGAGAAAAGGATCTCTACAGGTTGGCCAGACAGAGGGATAGATAGATGGGAATGATGTGCAGAAGGTTAGGGTGATTAAGGATAGAGATGGAAATGTGTTGACTGGTGCCGGTAGTGTGCTAAATAGATGGAAAGAATACTTTGAGAAGTTGATGAATGAAGAAAATGAGAGAGAAGGAAGAGTTGAAGAGGCAAGAGTGAAGGACCAGGAAGTGGAAATGATTACTAAGGGGGAAGCCAGAAAGGCACTACAAAGGATGAAAAATGGAAAAGCAGTTGGTCCTGATGACATACCGGTAGAGGTATGGAAGTAATTTGGAGAGATGGCTGTGGAGTTTTTGACCAACTTATTCAACAGAATACTAGTGGGCGAAAAGATGCCTGAAGAATGGAGGAAAAGTGTTCTAGTTCCCATTTTTAAGAACAAAGGGGATGTTCAGAGCTGTGGGAACTATAGAGGAATAAAGTTGATGAGCCACACAATGAAGTTATGGGAAAGAGTAGTGGAGGCTAGACCCAGGACAGAAGTAAGTATCTGTGAGCAACAGTATGGTTTCATGCCTAGAAAGAGTACCACAGATGCATTATTTGCCTTGAGGATGCTCGTGGAAAAGTACAGAGAAGGTCAGAAGGAGCTACATTGTGTCTTTGTGGATCTAGAGAAAGCCTATGACAGAGTACCAAGAGAGGAACTGTGGTACTGCATGCGTAAGTCTGGTGTGGCAGAGAAGTATGTTAAAATAGTACAGGACATGTATGATGGCAGCAGAACAATGGTGAGGTGTGCCTTAGGTGTGACAGAGGAATTTAAGGTGGAGGTGGGACTGCATCAGGGATCAGCTCTGAGCCCCTTCCTGTTTGCAGTGGTAATGGATAGGCTGACAGATGAGGTTAGACTGGAATCCCCTTGGACCATGATGTTCGCAGATGATATTGTGATATGCAGTGAAAACAGGGAGCATGCAGAGGAACAATTGGAAAGATAGAGACATGCACTGGAAAGGAGAGGAATGAAGATTAGCCGAAGTAAAACAGAATATATGTGCGTGAATGAGAAATGTGGAGGGGGAAGAGTGAGGCTACAGGGAGAAGAGATAGCGAGGGTGGACGACTTCAAATATTTAGGGTCAACAATCCAGAGCAATGGTGAGTGTGGTGAGGAAGTGAAGAAATGGGTCCAAGCAGGTTGGAACAGCTCGCGAAAGGTGTCTGGTGTGTTATGTGACAGAAGAGTGTCTGCTAGGATGAAGGGCAAAGTTTACAAAACAGTGGTGAGGCCGGCCATGATGTACGGATTAGAGACGGTGGCACTGAAGAAACAACAGGAAGCTGAACTGGAGGTGGCAGAAATGAAGATGTTGAGGTTCTCGCTCGGAGTGACCAGGTTGGATAGGATTAGAAATGAGCTCATTAGAGGGACAGCCAAAGCTGGATGTTTTGGAGACAAGATTCGAGAGAGCAGACTTCGATGGTTTGGACATGTTCAGAGGCGAGAGAGTGAGTATATTGGTAGAAGGATGCTGAGGATGGAGCTCCCAGGCAAAAGAACGAGAGGAAGACCAAAGAGAAGGTTTATGGATGTGGTGAGGGAAGACATGAGGGCAGTTGGGGTTAGAGAGGAAGATGCAGGAGATAGGCTAAGATGGCAAAAGATGACACGCTGTGGCGACCCCTAACGGGACAAGCCGAAAGGAAAAGAAGAAGAAACCGATGTGAACAATATCCATGAATGAAGGCAAAAGCTGACTGTTTTGGTAACAGACTCCATAATCGATCCAGAATCCGGCAGGAATCCTTTATACATTGGTTGTAGAGTACTGACCAGCTAGCATAAGGATAGGAATTTACAATTCCATCTATTAAAACGGCTCCATATGTAACCTTGTGTTTACAACCAAAACCAGTAATAATGGGGAGAAGCAACACTAACTACATTTCTCTGGAGCATCACTATTTCAACATCAGATTTTCAATACCGTGCTGTACGTTCTTTACACCTCTGCGAATAAATAAAATAAGCAAAGAATGGATGCAGTATTAATACACAATAATTACAGTATCAGCATGCATGCTCGCACGTGTTTTGGCGTGTATGTAAGATACCATATGATGATGATCACGAGTCATCCATCCATCTTTTACTGCTTTTCTGAGTCAAGTCGCTGGGGCAGTAGCTTCAGCAGGGATATCTAGACTTCCCTTTCCCCAGCCACTTCATCCAACTCTTCCATAGGGATCCCAAGGCATTCCCAGCCCAGCCGAGAGACATACTATCTCCAAAGTTTCCTGGGTTGTTCCCTGGGGTCTCGGTGGGAGATCCCCGGAACACCTCACCAGGGAGGCGTCCGGGAGGCATCTGGATCAGATGCCCCAGCCAACTCATCTGGCTCCTCTCAATTGACCCCTTCCTGGATGACCAAGCTTCTCACCCTTATATCAAAGGGAGAGCACGGACACTATGGAATAAACTAATTTCAGCCGCTTGTATTTGGGATCTTGTTCTTTCTGTCACAACCCAAAGCTCGTGACCTTAGGTGAGGGTACCAACATAGATCAACTGCTAAATTGAAAGCTTCGCTTTTCGACTTAAATACTACTTCACCACAAAGGACCGTGCTGATTCTCATCCCAGCCGCTTCACACTCTACTGCAAACCGCTCCAGTGAGCATTGGAGATCATAGCTTGATGAAGCCAACAGAACCACATCGTATGCAGAGATGCAATCCCGAGGCCACCAAACTGGACACCCTCTATGCCTCGGCTGCACCGAGAAGTTTTGTCTATAAACGTTATGCACAAAATCGACAGGCTCCGACCATCTAACAGCCACAGCTCCGGTCGGCCACCTTAGCAATGGAGGCGCGGAACATCGTACACTGGGGCTCAATGTCCCCCCGCCTACCCTGGAACATGAGCAAAGTAGCACTATCGGAGCAAACTCACCTTCAGATGGTGATCAGTTGACAGCCCTCCGACTCTCTCACTCTCGAGGCAAGTCCGACTAGAACGTTTCAACCTCACACACCAGCTCAGGCTCCTTCCCTGCCATAGAGGTGACATTCCATGCCCCTACAGGTAGTTGCTGTAGCCAGAGATGGGATTGCCAAGGTCTCCAACTTCAGCTACCTCCCAGCTCGCATTGCACCTGACCCCTATTAGCCCCTCTCACAGGTGATGAGCCCATGTGAAAGGGGACCCATGTTATCCTTTCGGGCTGTGCCCGGCCATGCCACATGCTCCATCATCATCCGTCCACCAGGCATTTGCCTTCAAGCCCCACCTCCAGCCCTGGCTCCATAGGGGGGCCCTGCTGACCTCGGCCCGGGCAAGGGAAACAGAGATCCAACATTAATTTTCGTCATAGGGATTGTTGAGTTGTGCTTTGTCTGGTTCCTCATCTAGGACCTCTTTGCCATGGGTGACCTTCCCAGGGGCGTGAAGCCCCAGACAACTTCGCTCTGAGGATCATCGGGACACAGAAACCCCTCCACCACGATAAGATGATGCCTTGAGTGGCTCACATTCATGGCAGAGGGGATTACTACAGTACACACGCCTGTAATAATGGATTGTACCAAAAGGATTGTGTCAACCATGAAATGCGTTGAATGACTGTTTGGAAAAGGATGCCCCTGAGGGCCAGCAGGAGAAACAAGATTAATTTATTTGTATTGGTGTGGTTAATGTTAGTCATCTCCGCTTCTACTGCAGTTCATCCATTGTTTGCGATTTAAAGACCTTGCAACCCAAGTGGGCAGATGGTTGGAATAATACTCCTGTGAAGTGTTGAAAGAGAAAATATTTACATGTTGAGTTTCAATTGTCTGATCCCATCAGTGTGGAACAAATGATGAAACCTTGACTAGAAGTCCCTTTATTTATCCCAAGGCATTCTTAGGCTTTGGCTTAGACTTAGTCTCTCCAGCGCCCACTGTGTCTCCTTCCGGTGAGATGTGCCCAGAAAATCAAGGAGGTGTTCGGGAGACATCCAACTCAGCTGCCCCAGCCACCTCATCTGGCTTCTCTCAATGCGGAGAAGTAGCGGCTCTATTCTGAGCCCCTCCTGGATGACCAAGCTTCTCAGCCTATGTCTAAGGGTGAGTCCCTGCAGAGGAATCTCATTTCAGCCGCTTGTATCCTGGATTTTGTTTTTTCAGCCATGACATACAGATCGTGACCATATAAGGGTAGGAACATAGATCCAACAGTAAATGGAGAGCTTCGCCCTTCGACTTAACTCCTTTTTTACCACAACAGACAAATACAAAGTCCGCATCACTGCAGGCACTTCAGTGATCTGCCTGGTAATGTGACGTTCCATTCTTCCCTCACTCGTGAACAACACCACAAGATACTTTAACTCTTCCACTAGGAGCAGGATCTCCTCCCCGACCTGGAGAGGGCACGCCATCGTTTTCCGACCGAGGACCACGGTCTCAGATTTTGAGGCGCTGATTCTGAGCCAAGCCGCTTCACACTGCTGCGAATCGCTCCAGTGAGCGTTGAGGATCATGGAACCACATCTGTATAAAGCAGAGATGCAAGACTGATGCTACTGAACCAGTCCCTCTCCACGCCTCAGTTTCTCCTAGAAATTCTGTCCATAAAATTATGAACAGAATTGGTGACATAGGGTAGCCTTGGTGGGGTCCAACCCCCACTAGAAACAAGTCTGACTTACTGCTGGCAATGTGGACCAAACTCTGACACTGGTCATACAGGGACTGAACACCCAGTATCAGGGGTTTTCGTACCCCATACTCCCGAAGCCCCCCCCCCCCCCAGTACTTCCTGAGAAACAAAATTGAACGCTATTTCCAAGTCCACACAACCCATGTAGCACCCTCTAGGACCCTCCTGAGTGTGTAGAGCTGATCCACTGTTCCATGGCCAGGACAAAATCCACATTGCTCCTCCTGAATCAGAGAGTCAACTTCCCGATAGGCCATCTTTGGCTTTTAGTCCCGCTGTTGTTGGAACACATCCTACAGTCCCTCTTCTCAAAAAGGGGGACCACCACCCTCGTCCATCCATCTCATCCACTCCTGGGGCCTTGCCACTGCGGGGCTTTTCAACCATCTTGGTGACTTCAATTCCAGAAATCTGAGAGATTGCCTCAGAGAACCCAGACTATACTTCCTCATGAGAAGGTGTGTCTGTGGAATTAAGTTGAGGTCAGCAGCGCCCATCCTCACTATACACAGTGTTGATGGTCCACTGCTTCCCCCTCCTGCGATGCCGCATGGTAAATCAGGATTTCCTTGAAGCCTTCCGGAGGTCTATTGCCTTAACTTCACTAAACTGCTCCCATGCTCACATATTTGCTTCAGAAACCACCAAGACCGCATTCCGCTTGGTCACCCAGTACCCATTCGCTGACTTGGTAGTGCCACAGGCTAAAATGGCCCCATAGAATTCCTTTTTCAGCTTAATGGCAACCCTCACCGTTGGTGTCCACCAGCACGTTCTGGGATTGCAGCCACAACAGGCAACAACCACATTAGCAACACAGCATCAGACGGCCGACTCAGAAATGGAGGCGCGGGACATCGGCCACCTGGACTCAATTCCCCCCCCCCCCCCGGAATATGAGTAAAGTTCTTTTAGAGTTGGGAGTTGAAACTCCTTCTGACATAAGATTCTGCCAGACAGTACCAGAGTCGATCATCAAACTGTGACCTAAGGTGTCCCAATGCCATTTGGACACCTTTTTGCTGAAACGTGTTGTTCGTTATGGACAATCAGTGATGAGGATAAAAGTCCAATAACAGAACACCACTCGAGTTCTCATCAGGGGGTCCATTTCTACCAGTCACGTCCTTCCAGGTCTCACTGTCATTGCACATGGGAGCATTGAAGTCCACCAGCAGAATGATGGAGTCCTCAACAGGACCGCTCTCTAGAACTCTCTCTAATGACTTTGAAAATGGTGGGGACTCTGAACTGCTCTTTGGTGAATAGGCACAAAGAACAGTCAGGACCTGTCATTCACCCGAAGGCGGATGGAGGCTACTCTCTCGTCCACCGGGTGAGCCCCAATGTAGTGTCGCCAAGTTGGGAGGGCAATAAGTATACTCACGCATGCTCAGCGCATCTCACAGTGGCCAAATCTAGAGTGGAAGAGAGTCCAAGCCTTCTCAAGAAGACTGGCACCCAAGCTCAAGTGGTGTGTGGAGGAGAGTTCGACTATCTAGTCAGAGCTTCTCAATCTCAAACACAAGCTCTGGCTCCTTTTTTACCAAAGAGGTGAAGTTCCACGTCCTTAAGAGTTAGCTTCTGTTGATGGGGATCAGATCGCCAAGGTCTCTGCCTTTGCCTACCACCCAGCTTACGCGACACCCGAGGTCCCTCCCACAAGTGGTGAGCCCTGAGGAAGTGGGATTTATGTCACCCTTTCGGGCTGTGCCCAGCGGGGCCTCATAGGTGCAGGTGGTCAAGGTCTGATCAAGGGAAACCTCGATATATTTAAGTCTTTCATCATGGGAGTTTCACAGCCATGCTTTGTCTTCTTTTTCACCTAGGACCTGTTTGTCATGGATGACCCGAGCATGGGTGTAAAGCCCCCAACAGTTTAGCTCCTCGGATCATTGAGACACATCCTTCCACCACTATAAGGTGACTGCTTCAAGGAGGGGATTAATTTTACAAGTGATCGATTTCGAAAAGTAGGCTCATCAATTTTTTCTATAATTTTCCCTACCCCATGGCAGCATGGAGGAAAAGATACTTGCAACTAGCAAACCCTAAACAGTCTAAAATGTTCATGTCTATTGTTTGGAAACAACTGTAGTGTAGATGTGTAAATGTTTCAACAAAGACGGGCATATGCATGTAAAATCACCTAAAGATGAAGTATCCTGTTGAGTGTGATGCATGTATCACTCTAATGAGAGTTGTGACTCCATGTCCTGGGATGTGGGAGGAAACCAACGTAATGAATTTTCATGAATAAAAAAAGGCTCACAGACATTTTACTGAATTAACATCGCAAAGAGAAATTATGCAGAAACAAAGTTTACTGCCAACAAATCATTTCGGTCTGGCAAGGCCCTAAAATCACTTACTAACCAAAAGCCACAAGACCCCAAAGCAGAGAACAAATAAGGACAAGCTAACATCTTGAACAGCTTCTACTGCAGATTCAAAAACAGCACTTTCACACCCAACATCTACTCAGCCCTACCACTGATCTCCATGAGACCTCTGACTTCTGCGTTAACCATTCATGAACGGGATGTGAAACCCATGTCCAAAAACAAAAGATCAACAATGTGTCAGCGCCACACCATATGTCTCAATCCTGCCTCAAACTCTGTGGGGAGCAGCTCACTCCAGTCTTCACGCTGATCTTCATCAGATATCTGGAACCGTGTGAAAAGTTCCATCATGTTTTTTCGACTCCACCATCATACAGGTCCTCAAGGAACTTTCAATTTTGGTCTGAATGACTACAAGCCTGTCGCTCTGACATCTCTTGTCATGAAGTCCTTGTGAACGCATCATGCTGGAGCACCCCAAGATCATCACAGGAATCTTGCTTGACCCCCTTGAATTTGCCGACTGAGCAAACAGGTCTGTGGATGATGCCGTCAACATGGGACTGCACTTTATCTTAGAACACCTTAATAGCATGAGGACATACATAAGGTACCTTTTTATGGACTTTAACTCTGCGTTCAACACCATGATCCCTGAACTCCGCTCCTCCAAGCTTGTGGACGGTAAAGATTTCCTCACATACCGTCCACAGTCTGCCAGACTTGGCCCACACCTCTCTTCCTCAATCACCCTCAGTACTGGGTCCCCCCAAGGCTGTGTACTCAACCCTCTGCTATACTCTCTGAACAGTTATGAATGCATACCAGCCCATACCAGCAACTCCATTATGGAGTTTGCTGATGACACCACCGTGATCGGGCTGATCTCAGAAGGAGATGAATCTGCCTAAAGAGACGAGATTGGTAAATTGTCAAAGTGGTGTTCTGCAAACAACCTTACACTGAACACCACAAAGACGAAGGAAATCATCATGTACTTCCGGAAGTGCGGCGTTGACCCGGTGCCACTGTTCATCAATGGGGAGTGTGTGGAGAGTTTCTACTTCTTAAAATTTCTGTGAGTCTACATCACAGACAAACTCACTTGGGCTGTAAATGAACCACCGTGGAGAGCATCCTCACTTAGTATATCACAGTGTGGTATGCTGGATGCACAGCAGCGGATAGCAAAGGTCTGCAAAGAGTGGTCAACAGTGCCTGGAAGGTCACGGACTGCTCTCTGCCCTCCCTAGAGGATATTGCCAACTCCCGCTATCACTGCAGAGCAACTAATATTGTAAAGGACTCTTCACATCCTGGTCATCACCTGTTTAACCCGATGCCCTCTGGCAGACAGTACAGGTCCCACAAAATACGGACAACCAGATTCAAGGATTGATTTTTCCACAGAGCCATCAACTCCTTGAATTCAAACCACTGAACATAACAACAATATAATGTAATATTTTGCAACTGCACTTTTGTGCATTTATTATTATTCAACTGTACCTTGATGTTTTATCAGTTTTTTTTACCCAAGATGTTCAATTTTTATTCTATTTTATTGCACTCATCATTTCATTGTATGCACAGCATATAATGACAATTTAGGCTTTTGGATTGATTTGATTTGATTCATTGGAGCTCAGTGTCTTGCCTGCCATCTAGCAATAGATTTAAAGCTTCCTGATGGGCAGGTCACAGCAGGTGAGGCAGGGGAACATCACCTCATCCACATGCACCACCAGCAACAGGGCGCCCCAAGGATGTCTCATCTCTCTGCCGCTCCTCTCTTATTATGCAAAGAACTGCAATTCAACGCACCCCACTCTCCAACTCCCGAAGTTTGCAGACATCATCAAAGTCATTGGCCTCATCTAAAACAGGGACAAGTCTGTGTGCTGACAGGAAGTGGAGGGGCTGGAGCTTGAGTGTGGCCAACAAAACTTGGGGCGAAACACGCCCTCTTGGATCCTCGAAATCCTGGTCATCACTTCCTCCAGCTCCATTCCTCTAGTTGGTGTGATCAAACAATGCAAAATAAAACCAACAGACATTCCAACAGTTAAGTTCAAATTCAACGGTCAAGCATTTCAGAAAAGCATTATAATTTAACAAAACGTAATTATAAAGAAGCTAATGATGGTTGTCATTTAGTCATGAGTCATATTAAAAACAAAACATTTCCCAAATTCTGCCAAGGTACAGTAAAGAGGTTTTCAAACACCCTGCGATATTGCAAGTTCTCCCACTTAAAAATCATGGAGGGTTCTGAATTTTATCGTAGGTGCATGTCCACTGTGAGAGAGATAATCTAAAAGGAAAAATCCAAAAATCACAATATACATTTTTTAACAATTTGTGTGATACAGCTGCAAATAAGTATTTGAACACCTGTCTATCAGCTAGAATTCTGACCCTTAAAGAGCTCTTCGTCCGCCTTTAAAGGTCCAGCTTCACTCCATGTATTATCCTGAATCAGATGCACCTGTGTGAGGTCATTTGCTGCATAAAGACACCTGTCTACCCCATACAATCAGTAAGACTAAAACTTGTAACATGGCCAAGGCCAAAGAGCTGTCCAAAGACACCAGAGACAAAATTGTACGTCCACATGGCTGGAAAGGGCTACGGAGAAATTAAGCAGCTTGGTGAAAAAATGTGTCTGAAAAATTAATCACATCCGGCTTCTTCTTCAACTCAAAACAGTCGACAGATTTGAAAATGATATACGCCAACATCCTGACGTGCTGTAAACAAATTCCGGCTGATTTTTTTGGTTGACAACATACTAAATTTTATGTTTTAGGTGTCAGTGGCACTTTAAAAACAATCTCCATCAGAGACAAATTTAATTAACATTATATGATGCAGCCCTATGGGGGCACAAACCAGTGCAATCTGTAGGCCGGTCCCAAGCCCGGATAAATGCAGAGGGTTGCGTCAGGAAGGGCATCCGGCGTAAAAACTGTGCCAAACAAATATGAGCGTTCATCTAAAGAATCCCATACCGGATCGGTCGTGGCCCGGGTTAACAACGCCCGCCCCCGGCACTGCTAACCTGCAGGGCGTCGGTGGAAATTCAGCTACTGTGGGTCGAAGACAAAGAAGAGGAGGAAACCGGATCCAGCGTCAGAAGAAAAAGAGGAATGCACAGAGCCTACAACTGAGTGTAGGGACTTTGAATGTTGGGACTATGACAGGAAAAGCTCAGGAGTTGGTTGACAAGATGATTAGGAGAAAGGTTGATATTCTGTGCATCCAAGAGATCAGGTGGAAAGGTAGTAAGGCTAGAAGTTTGGGAGCAGGGTTTAAATTATTTACCACGGAGTAGATGGGAAGAGAAATGGAGTAGGGGTTATTTTAAAGGAAGAGCTGGCTAAGAATGTCTTGGAGGTGAAAAGAGTATCAGATCGAGTGATGAGACTAAAATTTGAAATTGGGGGTGTTATGTATAATGTGGTTAGCGGCTATGCACCACAGGTAGGATGTGACCTAGAGTTGAAAGAGAAATTCTGGAAGGAACTAGATGAAGTAGTTCTGAGCATCCCAGACAGCGAGAGAGTTGTGATTGGTGCAGATTGTAATGGACATATTGGTAAAGGAAACAGGGGCGATGAAGAAGTGATGGGTAAGTACGGCATCCAGGAAAGGAACTTTGAAGGGCAGATGGTGGTGGACTTTGCAAAAAGGATGGAGATGGCTGTAGTGAACACTTATTTCCAGAAGAGGGAGGAACACATAGTGACCTACAAGAGCGGAGGTAGAACCACGCAGGTAGATTATATTTTTATATTTTGTGCAGACGATGTAATCTGAAGGAGGTTACTGACTGTAAAGTAGTGGTAGGGGAGAGTGTAGCTCGACAGCATAGGATGGTAGTGTGTAGGATGACTCTGGTGGTGGGTAGGAAGATTAAGAAGACAAAGGTAGAGCAGAGAACCATCCGGAAAGAGGTGAGACAGGCTCTCGATGGACAACCGAAGCTCCCGGAAGACTGGACGACGACAGCCAAGGTGATCAGAGAGACAGGCAGGAGAGTACTTGGTGTGTCATCTGGTAGGAAAGGGGAGAAGGAGACTTGGTGGTGGAACCCCAAAATACAGGGAGTCATACAAGGAAAGAGATTAGCGAAGAAGAAGTGGGATACTGAGAGGACTGAGGAGAGGCGAAAGGAGTACATCGAGATGCGACGTAGGGCAAAGGTAGAGGTGGCAAAGGCTAAACAAGAGGCATATGAAGACATGTACACCAGGTTGGACACAAAAGAAGGAGAAAAGGATCTCTACAGGTTGGCCAGACAGAGGGATAGAGATGGGAAGGATGTGCAGCAGGTCAGGGTGATTAAGGATAGAGATGGAAATGTGTTGACTGGTGCCGGTAGTGTACTAAATAGATGGAAAGAATACTTTGAGAAGTTGATGAATGAAGAAAATGAGAGAGAAGGAAGAGTTGAAGAGGCAAGAGTGAAGGACCAGGAAGTGGAAATGATTACTAAGGGGGAAGTCAGAAAGGCACTACAAAGGATGAAAACTGGAAAGGCAGTTGGTCCTGATGACATACCGGTAGAGGTATGGAAGCAATTTGGAGAGATGGCTGTGGAGTTTTTGACCAACTTATTCAACAGAATACTAGCGGGCGAAAAGATGCCTGAAGAATGGAGGAAAAGTGTTCTAGTTCCCATTTTTAAGAACAAAGGGGATGTTCAGAGCTGTGGGAACTATAGAGGAATAAAGTTGATGAGCCACACAATGAAGTTATGGGAAAGAGTAGTGGAGGCTAGACTCAGGACAGAAGTAAGTATCTGCGAGCAACAGTATGGTTTCATGCCTAGAAAGAGTACCACAGATGCATTATTTGCCTTGAGGATGCTCGTGGAAAAGTACAGAGAAGGTCAGAAGGAGCTACATTGCGTCTTTGTGGACCTAGAGAAAGCCTATGACAGAGTACCAAGAGAGGAACTGTGGTACTGCATGCGTAAGTCTGGTGTGGCAGAGAAGTATGTTAAAATAGTACAGGACATGTATGATGGCAGCAGAACAATGGTGAGGTGTGCCTTAGGTGTGACAGAGGAATTTAAGGTGGAGGTGGGACTGCATCAGGGATCAGCTCTGAGCCCCTTCCTATTTGCAGTGGTAATGGATAGGCTGACAGATGAGGTTAGACTGGAATCCCCTTGGACCATGATGTTCGCAGATGATATTGTCATATGCAGTGAAAGCAGGGAGCATGCAGAGGAACAATTGGAAAGATGGAGACATGCACTGGAAAGGAGAGGAATGAAGATTAGCCGAAGTAAAACAGAATATATGTGCGTGAATGAGAAAAGTGGAGGGGGAAGAGTGAGGCTACAGGGAGAAGAGATAGCGAGGGTCGACGACTTCAAATACTTGGGGTCAACAATACAGAGCAATGGAGAGTGTGGTCAGGAAGTGAAGAAACGGGTCCAAGCAGGTTGGAACAGCTGGCGAAAGGTGTCTGGTGTGTTATGTGACAGAAGAGTGTCTGCTAGGATGAAGGGCAAAGTTTACAAAACAGTGGTGAGGCCGGCCATGATGTACGGATTAGAGACAGTGGCACTGAAGAAACAACAGGAATCTGAACTGGAGGTGGCAGAAATGAAGATGTTGAGGTTCTCGCTCGGAGTGACCAGGTTGGATAGGATTAGAAATGAGCTCATTAGAGGGACAGCCAAAGCTGGATGTTTTGGAGACAAGATTCGAGAGAGCAGACTTCGATGGTTTGGACATGTTCAGAGGCGAGAGAGTGAGTATATTGGTAGAAGGATGCTGAGGATGGAGCTCCCAGGCAAAAGAGCGAGAGGAAGACCAAAGAGAAGGTTTATGGATGTGGTGAGGGAAGACATGAGGGTAGTTGGGGTTAGAGAGGAAGATGCAGGAGATAGGCTAAGATGGCAAAAGATGACACGCTGTGGCGACCCCTAACGGGACAAGCCGAAAGGAAAAGAAGATGCACCTGTGTGAAGTCGTGAGCTGCATAAAGACACATCCACCCTATACAATCAGTAAGACTCAAACTTGTAACATGGCCAAGACCAAAGAGCTGTCCAAAATTGTACAACTTCACACGGCTGGAAAGGTCTCCAGAAAACTTGCCAAGCAGCTTGGTGAATAATGGTCCACTGTTGGAGCAATCATTAGAAAAAGGAAGAAGCGAAACATGAAGGTCAATCTCAATCGTAAGTGAGCCCCATGCAAGATATCACCTCGTGGGGTCTCAATGATCCTTAAAAATAAAATGAGGAATCAGTCCAGGACAACACGACAGGACTTGGTCAATGACCTGAAAAGAGGTGGGACCACCGTGACTTGGTAATACACTAAGACGTCATGGTTATAAATCGCATAACACAGAAGGTTTCCCTGCTTAAACCAGCACACGTCAAGGCCCGTTAAGTCTGCCAATGACCATTTGGATTATACAGAGGAGTCAAGGGAGAAAGTTTTGTAGTCAGATGAGACCAAAGTAAAACTTTGTGGTCATAATTCCACTTACCGTGTTTGGAGACGAATGATGAATTCCATCCCAAGAACACCATCCCTACTGTGAAGCATGGTGGTGGTAGCATCATGCTTTGGGGGTGTTTTTCTGCACATGGGATAGGACGACTGGACTGTATTAAGGAGAGGATGTATTTTAAGATTTGGGGAACAACCTTTTTCCCTCAGTTAGAGCACTGAAGATGGGTCGTGGATGGGTCTTTTAACATGACAATGGCACGAAGCACACAGCCAGGAAAACCAAGGAGTGGCTCTGCAGGAATCATATCCAAGTTCTGGCGTAGCCTAGCCACTGTCTAGACCTAAACCCAATAGAAAATATTTGGAGGGAGCTGAAACTGCAGCCCAGAAACCTGGCTGATCTAGAGAAGATCTGTGTGGGGGAGTGGGCCAAAATCCCTTCTGCAGTGTGTGCAAACAACAACAACTACAGGAAGCGTTCAACCTCTGTAATTGCAAACAAAGGCTACTGTATCAGATATTAACATTGTTTTTCTCAGGTGTTCAATTTTTTTTTTTTTTGCATCTGTATCACACAATCATGAAAAAAATTATACATTGTGATTTTTTATTTTTCTTTATCTTTTATCTATTATATTATATATTATTATATATTTATATTCATATTATTATATATTATTTATTATCTCTCTCACAGTGGACATGCACCTACAATGAATGATTTTACTTGCTGCACATCCTTCCCATCTCTATTCCTCTGTCTGGCCAACATGTAGAGATCCTTATCTCCCTCTTTCGTATCTGAGCTGGTGTACATGTCGTCATATGCCTCTTGTTAAGCCTTTGCCACCTCTACCTTTGCCATACGACATCTCAATGTATTCCTTACACCTCTCCTCAGTCCTCTCCGTGTCCCACTACTTAGCTCATCTCTTTCCTTAGATGAATTCTTGTATTTTGGGGTTCCACCAAGTTTTCTTCTCCGCTTTCCTACCAGAAGCCACCCCAAGTACTCTCCTGCCTGCCTCTCTGAGTACCTTGGCAGTCGGGTTTCAGTCTTCCGGGACCTCTTCCTGTCCATCAATAGCCTGTCTAACCTCTTTCCGAAAGGCCGCATGGCATTCTTCCTTTTTCAACTTCCGCCACCTGATTCTCTGCTCTACCTTTGTCTTCTTAATCTTATTACCCGCTACCAGAGTCATCCTACACACCACCATCCTATGCTGTCAAGCTCGACTCTCTCCCACCATAACCTTACAATCAGTAACCTCCATCAGATTACATCGTCTGCACAAAATATAATCAACCTGCGTGCTCCTATCTCCACTCTTGTAGGTCACTCTATGTTCCTGTCTCTTCTAGAAATAAGTGTTCACCACTGCCGATTGCATCCTTTTTGTGAAATCCACCACCATCTAACCTTCAAAGTTCCTTTGCTGAATGGCGTACTTACCAATCAATTCTTCATCACCCATTTCCTTCGCCAACATGTCCATTGAAATTTGCAACAATCACAACTCTCGCTCTCTCTCACTCTCTCGCTCTCTCTCTCTCGCTCTCTCTCTCTCTCTCTATCTCTCTCTGGGATGCTCAGAACCACTTCATCGAGTTCCTTCCAAAATTTCTCTTTCAACTCAAGGTCACATCCTACTTGAGGGGCATAGCCGCTAATCACATTATACAATTACAAAACCTCAATATCAAATTTAAGCCTCATCACTCGATCTGATACTCTTTTCACCTCCAAGACATTCTTAGCCAGCTCTTCCTTTAAAATAACCCCAACTCCATTTCTCTTCCCATCTACTCCATGGTAAAGTATTTTAAACCCTGCTCCTAAGCTTCTAGCCTTACTCCCATTCCTCTTGCTCTCTTGGATGCACAATACATCAACCTTTCTCCTAATCATCATGATAACTAACTCCTGAGCTTTTCCTGTCATAGTCCCAACATTCAGAGTACCAACACACAGTTGTCGGGACTGTGCATGCCTCCACTTCTGCGACCTACATTATCTGAATTTCTACCTACGCCTTCCAAATTAACAGTGCCGGGGGCGGGCGTAGTTAGCCCGGGCCACGACCTATCAGTTATGGACGTCATTTAAAATTATATAGATGATGAGTTTAGTCCACTGAAGTCGTCACCAGAGACGTCCCACATTGAGTACTCGCAACATTCGGTCCAAATTCAGCAGGATTGA
Source organism: Syngnathoides biaculeatus (assembly GCF_019802595.1). Lineage (NCBI taxonomy): Eukaryota > Metazoa > Chordata > Actinopteri > Syngnathiformes > Syngnathidae > Syngnathoides > Syngnathoides biaculeatus. The sequence goes on from NC_084653.1 coordinate 3,493,502, forward strand.
GTTATAGAATGGTCTCGCAGGTAGGAGCTTCTTCGATTTGTTGTCACCAGTTCGGAAATCAGAAGCCAATTCAATTACATTATACTTAATACCCTCAAATTCAAGTTTCATCATCATCACTCGATCTGATACTCTTTTCACCTCCAAGACATTCTTAGCCAGCTTTTCTTTTAAAATAACCCCTACTCCATTTCTCTTCCCATGTACTCCATGATAAAATAATTTAAACCCTGCACCTAAACTTCCAGCCTTACTCCCTTTCCACTTACTCTCTTGGGTGCACAGCATATCAACCTTTCTCCTAATCATATCAACCTACTCCTGAGCTTTTCCTGTCATAGTCACAACATTCAAAGTCCCTACACTCAGTTGTAGGCTCTGTGCCTTCCTCTTCTTCTTCTGCTGACTAAGTTGTTTTCCTCCTCTTTGTCTCCGACCCACAGTAGTTGAATTTCCACTGATGCCCTGCATGTTTATGGTGCCGGCGCGGGTGTTGTTAACCCTGGCTATAACTGATCTGGTATGGGATTCGTTTGACAAACGCTCATATGTGTTTGGCACAGTTTTGCGCCACACGCCCTTCCTGATGCAACCCTCTGCAATCATCCAGGATTGGGACTTGCCTACTGATTGCACTGGATTGTGCCCCCATAGGGCTACATTGATTTGAGAAATTCTGCAATCTTAAAATAAGGAAAAAAATGTTTTGCAATTTTTTTTTCTGGGCTTTGTCCAAACCCTTTTACAAACCATGATTTCTGCATTTCAAATCAATATACATTTTTTCATGTTGCAATTCGATATTGATTTAAATGCTCAAGTGAGTGAGTAAGAAGTTAAAAAAAATGCTCATAAGAGTAAATTTGGATAATTTTGAAATTTTTGATGCCATGTTATATGTCATACAGGCGGCATGGTGGAGCAGCTGGAAAGCATTGGCCTCACAGTTCTGAGGTCCCGGGTTCAATCTTGGCCCTCCCTATGTGGAGTTTGCATGTTCTCTCGGTGTCTGTGTGGGTTTTCTCCGGGCACTCTGATTTCCTCCTACATCCCCAAAACATGCAACTTTAATTTGACACTCTAAATTGCCCCTAAGTGTGATTGTAAGTGCAGCTGTTTGTCTCTTTGTGACCTGCGATTGGCTGGCAACCATTACAAGGTGTACCCGCATGCAACATTAATTGGACACTCTAAATTGTCCCTAAGTGTAATTGTAAGTGCAGCTGTTTGTCTCTATGTGCCCTGCGATTGGGTGGCAACCATTACAAGATGTACCCTGCCTCGTGCCCATTGAGAGGTGGGATAGGCTCCAGCATTTTCCCTTAACAATGGCAGATGGACCATGAAAAGTTGCTTCTTCACTTCCTCACAGTCCTACTTTCCATAATTTTGGGGAAATGAGCATGAAGAAATGGTGCTTGTGTCCATTTAAAATGGAGCCTTTAAAAAAACTTTGTAGCTGTTTATTGCTAATAGTCTAATGCTGCAAATTTCACCTAATTCCAAATTGATGTCAAAACTCTGCCCATTTTATAAAATGGAGTGAAAAAGTATTGTGCCCCTTCTAAAATACCTATATTTTTCCAGTTTCCTCACTTTGTTTGAGATAATCAAACAAATGTAAATAGCGTCTACAAATGGACTTTTATGGGTTTTTCAAGACCAATACTGATTATTTCTATCAAAAAATCTGCATTAATATGCCTCGGTTTTCTTGGAATTCATGGTGTCCGAACACCCGAATCCCATGTTGACCCACTCGAGCGTAGGGTTGACTTATGGACGTACGGGGCGGTACTGAGATGAGCCACCGCTCACTAAAAGTCAAGCAGTCCCAGCACGCCAGTGCGTGTTCATAGTGTGAGCATCTACCTTCGCTCATGCTTCTCAAGATGTTTTTTTTTTATTTTTTCAGTATTGTCTTTGTAAAGGGCCCAAAGAAAGACAGCGGTGCTACCAGCAGCAAAGGAAAAGGAAAGTGGAGCAAATCACAGTGGATCTAATTACGCTAAGTACGGAAATGCAGTGCATGATTGTTATGGCTTTTCCTTCTAAGCATCATATGACTAAGTCAACTATTGCGAGTATTCTAAAGAATAGAAATTTGATAAAAAAGCAGCTAGTACTGCCAAGCAGTGACTAGCATTACAAACCAAAGGCTACAGATAATAGATGAAATGGAGAAGTTATTGGTGAATTGCGCAGTTACATCATGGAGGATTTCTTTGGCATAAAACTTCCTCGTTCCCTCTTTAGCCATCGCACTGCCACCAAAAAGGTAAATCATACGTTTGAGTTGCTTTAAGTTTATATATTTTTTTCTTGTTTAAATGCAGGGTGTACATATTTTTACATAAATAGTAATTAAAATATCAATTTACTTTGCTTATAGGCCCAGACTACCTTAGCTTAACGGGCTAACAATGAGTCGCGTTTGCGATCAAACCGTGCTGTTGAAGAAACATTGAACATGAGTAACTTCATGAATGACCTAAATAACATGTACAACGAGGGACGCGAGGACTTATTTAACAAGTCTTATGTTAGTACCCAAATACAACCCGTATGGGCCGTGTTGAAGCTGTTCGGCCCAACTTAGCCTAGCGCGCTAACAAATTTGACTCATCCCTTACATCCACGTATGCTTTGAATCGTCATATCCATTATATTTTCACACAGGTAGCATGTGATTTGTGTACATTTATGTGCTGACTGTTGGATAGCTTTTATCTAACTTTAACATAGATTAGGTTGAATATAAATTGTGTATTCTCATGTCTTGACTTTGTGTATTTGATTGCTTTTATCTGACTTTAACTTTAACAGAGACTAGGTAGTGTGACAATTGTGTATCTTATGTGCTGACTTTATTTGATTACTTGTTTTGACTATCTGCAGCCCAAAGAGGGGCACAATTCCTGTGCGTCCCGGAGGGCGGTCCCAGGCCCGGACAAATGCAGAGGGTTGCGGCTGGAAGGAATTCTGGCCTAAAACTGTGCCAAACATATATGAGCGTTCATCAAACGACTTCCATAACGGGTATGCCGTGGCCCGGGCTAACTACGCCCGCCTCCTGGCACTGTTAATCTGCAAGGCGTAGATAAAAATTCAGATAATGTAGGTCAAAGACAAAAAAGAGGAGGAAAGAGACTTAGTCGGCAGAAGAAGAGGCATGCAGTCTCTACAATTGTGTGTAGGAACTTTGAATGTTGGGACGATGACAGGAAAAGCTTAGCAGTTAGTTGACATGATGATTAGGCGAAAGGTTGATGTATTGTGCATCCAAGAGAGCAAGTGGAAAGGGAGTAAGGCTAGAATCTTAGGAGCAGGGTTTAAATTATTTTACCATGGAGTAGATGGGAAGAGAAATGGAGTCGGGGTTATTTTAAAGGAAGAGCTGTCTTAGAATTTCTTAGAGGTGAAAAGAGTATCAGATTAAGTGATGTGGCTGAAATTTGAAATTGTGGGTATTGTTTGTAATATGATTAGTGGTTATGCACCACAAGTAGGATGTCACCTTGAGTTGAAAGAGAAATTTTGGAAGGAACTAGACGAAGTAGTCCTGAGCATCCCAGTGAGAGAGAGAGAGAGAGAGAGAGAGTTGTGATTGGTACAGATTTCAATGGACATATTGGTGAAGGAAAAAGGGGCGATGAAGAAGTGATGGGTAAATACAGTATGCAGCAAAGGAACTCTGAGCAGGGTTCCCATGCGGCCCTAAAAGTCCCCAAAAACCCCTAAATTTTCAAAGGTGCATGTAGGGGCTCCTAAAAGTCCTTCAAATCCGCGAAAACTGGTCAAGCCACTAAAAAGGCCTTAAATTAAAAAAAATATCAAAGGGAGGACCTCTACCGCCAAAATTCTCCCTAAAAAATAAATTAATCTTTTATGTAAAAAAAAAAATAGCGATCTGTCTGGCGTCCAAATCAGCCGGAAATTCTCAACGGAAGTCACCGTGTTGACAACTAGTCGCCATCTTGTCGATATTCCATTGTTTGTGTCCGTGAGTAGGCAGTTCACTTCGTCTTCGTTACGACGTAGCGTAGTTCTTTCATCGATCCAACTTATCACGGGGAAGTGCATTTTTCAAGAAGCTTGGGTTGAAAGTAAGGAGTTTGTGAGCTGGGTTCGTCGAGATCCAAAAGATCGGCACATGTTTTACTGCCATCTGTGCAAGCAGTTACCAGCTTGAAAAGATGGGCGTCAAAGCGCTAGAGTCGCACCGGAAAAAGAGGAGAGACACTGATTTGGCGAAGACTCTCTCATCTTCTGTTGGTATGAATCTGTTTCTAAAATATCAAGATAGTGAAGCATCAACTTCAGGCAGTGGTACTCGCAGTGCATGCGCACGAGGGATCGCAAAAAAACGCTTACTTTCATAACCGGTTTTAACCGAACAGTACAAAAAACAAAAAAACGATTAACCGGTTTTAAAAACGGTACCATAGGGGTGTTTACATAATTCACCCGCGGGACCTCGAGTTGGGGTGCGGTGTTCCGCACGGACTGTATCTGTTCTTGCTCTTCCGGAGTGACGAGTTCACAGAGTTCCCCCGTTATGCGAGTAGTGTTTTGATGTCTGCCAATAAAACAAGTTTTGTTCCTGTGTCCGACACTCCGCCTCAGACTCCTCTCCGGCGCTACACCATCAATCGTTAATTTACTCCGTGGTAATGGGGTAGTTTGTATACAATATCGACAAACAAGCTTGTTGAATGTGGCTTTCAACAACGCACTTGTGTAAGTTATGTGTAAGTTTATTTTTTTTTTTTTTGTAAAAATGTTTTAATGTTGACATTCTTCTTTCGGACTTTCAGAAAGGGCATGAAAGTATACAGAGCGTTTCCTCGATGCCATGTTTGAGGTTTCTTTGATTTAACTGAATGTTCTTTTGAGTCCAACTTTACTCTAACAGCGAAACTTGAAAAAAGTGGAAATGATGTTGAAAAAATGTGGAGTACCGGAACCGGAAGAAATGATTGGAAATTTTAACCGATTTCGAAAGTCCGATTACGGTTTCGGTTTTAAAAAAACGAAAACCGGTTATAACCGGTTATTTGCAACCGGTTGCGATCCCTAATGCGCACCAACAGTTGTCCAGCCATCGACTTCAACCAGCCAGAAGTCAGGCTTTATGAACGTAGTTCAATACACGAAGATGGACTCGTTAAAGGCAGAGATCGTGTGGACTTTAAAAGTGATCTGCAACCATTACAGTTACAAATCTTATGAAAATATTTCGAAAGTGTTTGCAGTCATGTTCCCAGAATGTGACATTGCTAAAAACTACCACAGTGGGGAACGGAAGACTTCGTACCTGGCTACATTTGGCATTGCTGCCCACTTTTCATCTCTACTGCCTCAAAGCCAAAAAAGCCAGAATAGAGACTGACATATCTACGCTTATTGAGAAGGCTGACAGGCTGTGTGGGGAGGCAGAAGAAAAGAGGAATCTGAGGTTTATCACCGAGGCCAATGCACTCAGAGGCAGAGCAAAGGACAAGAGAGCCACTTTGGCACCTCTGCACCAACAAATAGAGGGGGCACTGGGTAGGCTCAAGGAGCTAGAGTAGGGGTGCTGAGACAGACATCAGTAGAAGACATTTGTGTATATAGTTGCAATTCTAGTTAGAATCTGTTTTTCTGTAGATTGTTATGTGAATACATTGACAATGGTCATATCAATGAGAACTACCACAAGGGGCGACAGGTGATCACTGTCACAGGTACTGAGGTACTGGAACATTTGATGAACCAAGAACGGCTGATGGCACCATTGGGTGAGTCTTTTTTCCTTACTCTTGATTTCCCACGATGGCCCTAAATTTTTTGTGTCGGCCCTAAATTTTTCCTGTCAGTCCCTAAGAATGCCCCTAAAAAGCCCTTAAATTTTTTTGGTCAGACTGAGTATGAACCCTGTTTGAGGGTCAGTTGGTGGTGGATTTGGCAAAAAGGATGGATTTAGCAGTGGCGAACACTTATTTCCAGAAAGGACAAGAACATAGAGTGACCTACAAGAGCGGCGGTAGGAGCATGCAGGTGGATTGTATTTTGTGCAGATGATATAATCTGAAGGAGGTTACTGATTGTAAGGTAGTGGTGGGGGAGAGTATAGCTCAACAGCATAGGATGGTGGTGTGTAGGATGACTGTGGTACCGGGTAGGAAGATTAAGAAGACAAAGGTAGAGCAGAGAATCAGGTGGTGGAAGTTAAGGAAGGAAGAATGTGTGGCCTTTTGGAAAGAGGTGAGACAGGCCATGGATGGACAGGAAGCGCTCCTGGAAGACTGGAATACTACTTCCAAGGTATTCAGAGAGGCAGGCAGGAGAGTACTTTGCAAATCTTTACAAAGCAGACGGTTTCTGTCTTAATAGACAAGGGGTTAAGTTATTAGCTGCCAACATTTTCTCCTGTGTGTCATTCACTGCCTGGTAAAGAAAATGTTTTCAAAATGCTCGTTTAGCTCTTTTTAATATCAAGTCACTGGGTAACAAATCAATTTTGATCAATGACATCATTACAACCTATGGTCTGGACTTTTTGTTGTTAAATGAAACATGGTTAACAGAAAGTAGCTGTCATACCATTTTAAATGTGGCAACATCAGCAGAATTTAATGATATGAACAAGTGTCAAACAGGGAAAAAAGGTGGTATTACTGTTATTTTAAATCATTATTTCAATGTAAAGAAATTATACTGGGTGATTTTAGCTCTTTTGAATATCTGGGGTTTTTTTTGGCTAAGGATGATCCAAAGGTTATCATTTTAATAGTTTATAGACCTCCAAGATACAATGGAAAATTTATGGAGGATTTTTCAGAACTGCTGGCAGTTATTTGTACTGAGTACAATATTTTGTCATAACAGGGGACTTTAACATCCATGTTGACAATTACATGGAAAAAAATATCCAAACAATTTTCTGCAATGTTAGACACATTTGACCTCTCTCAACATATTAAGAGTCCGACTCTTACTCAAGGTCACATGTTGGGATTCTAGCGATTGACATTAAGTATATGGCTTTTTCTGACCATTTTTGTGTATTTTTTGAATTACAGATTCTTCCAAAAGTTCAGACAACCTCTATCTCTATGAGGAAAATGTACATAAAAGAGTACTTCTACTAAGTTTATGGAGACTGTGGCTGTGCCACAGACTGTGAATGCTGAAACAGTTTATGAACATTTGAACAATTTCACGTCGAAAATCACAAATGCCGTGAATGCTGTCGCTCCTGTTAAGACCATCCTGAGGCGACCAAGAACACCGTGGAGGAGCACAATGATGGTCAAGAGATCTAAATCGGAGTGTAGGAAAGCAGAACGCAACTGGAGAAAAACTAAACTCCAACTTGACCTCTACAGACAGTGTCTTTGTAATTTTAACCAAGAGTTAGTTAGAGCTAAAAAGCAACACTTTTCTGAAATCATCAGTAAGAACCTCAACAATACTCGTGCTCTATTTGTTGTGGTTGACAAGCTTACAACCCCCCCGAATCAGATAGGTCCAGAAGTCGTAACAGCTGACAAATCCAATGAGTTTGCCTGTTATTTTAGTGAAAAAATACAACCCATCAGATCAAATGTCAGCACAAATCAGCAAAAAGATAGAATGATCTCACAAATGAAGCCATGCAGAAAAAACTTTTATCTTGTCAGAATTTGATAGTTAACCAAAAAACTGTAGAGAAAACTGTTCAGCAGTTGAAACCATCAACAAGCTGTCATGACTCAATACCATTTGACTTTTTCAAAACTATTGTGAAGTCAGTGCTACCTGATTTGCAGCAAATAATCAATTTCTCACTTCAGTCTGGAGAGTTTCCCAAAGCTCTCAAAGTACCTGCATCTCAAATCTCTCGTTCATAGGCAAGATTCTTGAGAAAGTTATTTTTAATCAATTCACCAATTTCTTGAATTTAAGTGGACTTTGTGACAAATGTCAATCAGGTTTCCAAACTCATCACAGTACAGAATCTGCTCCTATCAAAGTGCTAAATCATATAAGGTTGAATACTGACTCAGGAAAGGTGTCAATTTTGATCTTGTTGGATCTCAGTGCGGCTTTTGATACGGGAGATTACAATATACTGCTAAACAGGTTAGAAACGTGGGTAGGACTAAATGAAACGGTCCTTTAATTGTTTAGGTCCTACTTGAAAGAAAGGAGCTACTTTTTGACCATAGGAGGTGGTCGGTCTCAGCGAATGGCAATGACCTATGGGGTCCCTCAAGGGTCAGTTATTGGACCTCTCCTGTTCAGGCTGTATATGCTATCCTTGGGTCAAATTCTTCAAAACTTTAATTTTGACTGCCATTGCTATGCAGATGACACACAGTTATATTTAGCAGTGTCTCCAGACGATTACAGTTCAATTGAGGTATTGTGCCACTGTCCAAATCAGATAAATAACTGGATGAGCCATAATTTTCTTCAACTAAATCACAACAAAACTGAGACTATTGTTTTTGGCAATAAAGAAAATAGAATTGCTTTTAGTAAACACCTGGAGACTCTTATCTTTAAAAAACAAAGACCAAGTCCAAAACCTTGGTGCTCTGATTGATTCCGACCTGACTCTCAACAATCATATCAAATCAATCACAAAAACTGCCTTTGACCATTTGAAAAACATATCTAGAGTCAGGTTTTGTATGTGTCAAGTAGACCAGGAAAAGCTCATCCATGCTTTTATCTCAAGTAGACTTGAATACTGTAATGGTTTTCTGACTGTACTCCCCAAAAAGAGTATTAAACAGCTGCAGCTCATTCAGAATGCTGCAGCTCACGTTCTGACCAAGACAAAGTGGCCAGAGCATATCACGCTAATCCTAAAGTCCTTGCACTGGCTCCCAGTCAACTTTAGAATAGATTTTAAAGTTCTGCTGCTGGTCTCGAAATCACGAAATGATTTATCTCCTGAATACATGAAATAGTGATGAAAGTCCTCCAGATTTTCATGGAATTCTGGATTTTCAAATTTTCATGAAAATTTCTCCAGAAAATTGAGGAAAAATTGCCTAAAATTAATCCGGATATTTGTTGACTACATTGAACGAACACGCGTTTGAGTTTGTTGTTTTGCTTTCACGAGGGTAGCCATGTTGAAGCACTAACACTAGTAACAGTAACGCCCCTCCATTTGCATTGTCATGACCTTTCCATATCTTGGAGATTTCAAAATTTCGTCGAGAACAGAAGCCATAAAGAGTGCACGTGTGCACACAAAAGGCATATTAATCATTGAATGTGGAGTATTTGAGTAGCGTTTTGTGTAAACTAATTCATGCGTGATCGGCCAGGTACGGCCCCAGCGCAATGTTCAAAGAGGTAGACAGGCAAGCTGACATTTGTGCAATAGACGCGAGAGTGAGGAACACGTTCAAGTGGTCATGGCTTGAGGATTTTTTTGTCCGACTATCTTCGAAAGGTTGACAAATCTGGTAAGTCAGTTAAAAACACACACACACACACACATATATATATATTAAAGGGAACTCATTATACTATTAGTATTACTAGATCTGTAGCTAAGATAGTGAGCATTCTGGTCGAGTGTATCAGTACAATGCGACATAAGTTTGAGACTGATGTAGAAATTCTAGGATATATTTTCGTCGATATTCTATATCTATAATATGTATAATGTGTATGTATATATAATAAAATGGACAATTTTAGATGTCTTTTTGCTGAATAGTCCACTTAATTCATTTGTCGTGAGATAAGATGGCATATTTTAATGACAAATGTGATTTTGTGCTATCCAGTGATAGGGGGATGGGGGGCAAAAAAATCTGGGCTTGGTCTTTGGGGAACTTCTGTCCAATTTTTTTGGGGGTCAGGGCTTTCAATTTTTGTCAGAATTTTGTTCACAGATATCGCCAGAATGCACCACAGCCATCATTTTTTTTCCAAAATTCACACCTTCAAAAGAGGGAGAAAAAGATCTCTACAGGTTGGCCAGACAGAGGAATGGAGATGGGAAGGATGTACAGCAAGTAAAGGTTATTAAGGATAGCGATGGAAGTATGTTGACTGGTGCCAGTAGTGTGCTAAGTAGATGGAGAGAGTACTTTGAGAAGTTAATGAATGAAGAAAATGGGAGAGAAGGGAGACTCGAAGAGGAAAGCGTGAATGACCAGGAAGTGGCAATGATTAGTAAGGAGTAAGTTAGAAAGGCACTGAACAGAATGAAAAATGGAAAGACAGGTGGTCCTGATGACATACCAGTGGAGGTATGGAAGCAATTTGGAGAGGTGGCTGTGGAGTAGTCATGGATAGGCTGACGGATTAGGTTAGATTGGAATCCCCTTGGACTATGATGTTCGCAGATGATATTGTGATCTGCAGTGAAAGCAGGGAGAAGGCAGAGGAACAATGGAAAGGAGAGGAATGAAGATTAGCCGAAGTAAAACAGAATGTGTATGAATGTGAGGCGTGGAGGACGAGGAGTGCAGCTTCAGGGAGAAGACAGTGAGGGTGGATGACTTCAAATACTTGGGGTCAACAATAGAGAGCAATGGAGAATGTGGTAAAGAAGTGAAGAAATGGGTCCAAGCGGGGTGGAACAGTTGGCGGAAGGTGTCTGGTGTTCTATGCGACAGAAGAGTCTCCGCTAGAATGAAGGGCAAAGTTTATGAAACAGTGGTGAGACCGGCCATGATGTACGGATTAGAGACTGTGGCACTGAAGAAACAACTTGAAGCAGAACTGGAGGTAGCAGAAATGAAGATGCTAAGGTTCTCGCTTGGAATGAACGGTTTGGATAGGATTAGAAATTAGCTAATTTGAGGAACAGCCGAAGTTGGATGTTTTTGAGACAAGGTTAGACAGAGCAGACTTCGATGATTTGGACATGTTTAGAGGTGAGAGAGTGAGTATATTGGTAGAAGGGTGCTGAGGATGGAGCTGCCAGCAACAAGAGCGAGAGGAAGACCAAAGAAAAGGTTGATGGATGTTGTGAGGGAGGACATAAGGACCATGGGTGTTAGAGAAGATGATGCACAAGATAGGGTTAGATGGAAAAAGATGACACGCTGTAGCGACCCCTAACGGGACAAGCCGAAAGCAGAAGAAGAAGAAAATAGCAATTTACTACTTGGAGTTTGGGAACGGATTGAACTCATTTACATTATTTCCTATGGAAAGACATGTTTCAGAAGTTGAACAACTCTGACATTGAACACTTCACAAGAACAAAATATGTTCCACAATATTTCAGGCTGATTACTGATATTTACAGCCGATTTTCATTTGCAGTAAAAGTGGGGGGAAAATGGCATAAAAGTTTTCATAATACAAACCACTTTGCTTGAATCCCTCAATCATCCATCTGACCATTTTTTGAGCCACATATCCTCACAAGAGACCTTTCTTCGGGCAGGAGGCAGCGTACACCCCGAACAGGTTACCAGCCAATCAATGGGCACACAGAAACAAACCATTCACACTTAAAGTCACACCTAAGGGCAATTTAGAATCTCCAATTAATGCATGTTTTTGGAATGTCGGATGAAACTGGAGTACCAGAGAAAACTCACGCTGACACGGGCAGAACATGCAAACTCCACAAGGCCGGGCCGGGATTTGAACCCCAGGGAGCGAGACGCTTCACCATCATCCACCATTCCACCTGCCTTAAGCATGCTTATTAAAAAAATATATAAATAAATAAAATTACAAATATCTTATTCTTGCTCCCATGCTAACTTCATAATTGCATGTTTTGAACACAGCCTTCCATGGTGTTGTTCACTGATTGAAATCCTGCCAGACTGTGCTTTTCGACTTTGGGGAGACTTAAATGTGGGCCACATGCTGACGATCAACTCACCATGCTGAATTTATTACAGCATTTCGTAGCCTAAATTATATTTTAACTTGTTATTTTGCCATACAATAGCAGATTTATATTTTACCATGCAATAGCAGAGACTCTGTCACTTAAAACTATTCTGCTATTGATTAATTTGAGAACAGCTCCATCAAAAGCAAAATAGTTGAATCAGAATCATCTTTATTTTGCCAAGGACAGTGGTACCTCTATTCATGAACGTCTCTAGTAATGAAAAATTCAGGTTACGAAATGCCTCCTCGGAAAAACTTTTCTAGTTATGAAGGAAAATTCAGGATAGAGAAGGGAAAAAATTGGCGCTGGACTCGCAAATTTCACTGCACATAAATAATAATATAATAATAATCCTGTATCTGGTATTTTAAGATGCAATTGAGCTGCTTTCGCTGTAGCATCATCCGGGCATCCCATTGGCAAGCGGGGGTGTCAATCTTTATGACCCTTGATACACATCCTGTATCTTGGTTTGTGTAGGGCGATAGAGCTACTCTCCCATTGGCCATCAACGAGCATCTTCTTGGAATCCCATTGGCTAGGAGGGATGTCAATCTTTACCTCTGATGCACTTCCTGTATCTTGGTTTGTGTGGAACAATAGAGCTGCTCTTCCATTCGCCATCGCCGTAGCATCTTCCTAGCATCCCATTGGCTACGAGGGAAATCAGTCTTTACTGATGATGCTTTTCCCTTGGACACTAGACTGTCAATGATTCATGCTATTACTGTCACAAGCTGTCACTCATAGAAAAGGACAACATTTTAGTGAATTTTTCTTTTGTGTTTTCTGCAAGTTTAATCATCATTCTTAACCACAGGCCTCAAGAAACCTAAAATAATTAAGTTGTGAGCATTCGTACGTACATTTTCTCTCTGCTGACAAACGTTTGCCTACTCCTTTGTCCTCCATGATTCATTTTGCTTGTGACTCACACCTCTCTTTACATCGTCGTCCAAAGCCATTGGTAAATGAATTTAACGTTTATTATTATTTACATTATGTACTTTGAATGCTTATTTTTGGCCGGGGTTGGGGGTTTGGAACGGATTAGGCTATTTTCATGTAAAATATGCTTCTACTTACGACAAATTCACATTATGAAAAGACTTCTAGAATGGATTAATTTTCCTAGAAGAGGGACCACTGTATGTCAAAAACATACAATGAATTCATCCCCGGTAATTAAAACAGTTATAGTACGACATGAAGCAGGATGCTACTTTACACCGTTCCACAGATCAGTATATGATCTTCATGAAAACTTAAGAAAGCTGGTCTGCACTGACTTTTTTTCATCTTTTGAGGGGGGCCTCTTTGCCTGTCAGGTCAAAAAGAATGGACGATTTGTATCCCATGCCTGGCAGAGGTTTTATTGTCTCACATAGGAGTTTCGAGGCTTCATCTGTGATTAAAAAAAATACATATTTATTTTTATTGAGAATTAATTAAAACAATTTACATAATCAGAGATTATTTGTCGTAACAAGTGAGTCCCAGAGGTGTGTGCCTGCGGACACATGCAAGTGAATTGACGGCGTTTTTCTTGCAGCAAGAATGACACTAACATCCCGCGTTTTCTGTGCCTGCCCCATGAATTCTGAGGAGCCTAGCCAATCAATCAAGGGTGAGATCGGCCCAGGGGCCCACCCGTGAGCCACCAAGTGGATAGGATGCATCTCACACCGAGCCACCCAAGGCTTTTTGCCAGTATCCCTGAGGTGCCCCCGCCAATTGGTCATCCGTTGAGGGCCACAGTACACACACCCACCCCCAGGAGAGCCACACGCCCTGCCGACTCGTAGCGCCCAAAGTCCACCCAGTCCCCGCCCAGCCTGAGGATGGGAGAACACTCCGCACTTGTTGAAAACGGGGGTGAATAGGGGCGCACAACAAAAAAAAAAAAACGATAAAGGGGAACCCAGGGAGCACCCGCAGGCGATGAGAGGGGAGCCCCCATGCCATGCTGTCATCCAGACCAAGGGGGCCCAGCCCCAGGAGCACTGCCATCTCACTCTGTGAAGACCCATCTTTCCCCGTTACCATGACTCCTAGACCCTTGACAGCCAGTCATTGGCCCTTACCCCAGATCAGTGACACCCGCTCACCCCGAGTGATGTGGTGCATTTAAAAATCTTGTTTGGGGGGGGCACCACGCTCTACTGCGCCACAGCGTGTCATCTTTTTTCCATTTAAGCCTATCTCGTGCATCCTCCTCTCTAACGCCCACCGTCCTCATGTCCTCCCTCACAACATCCATCAACCTTCTCTTTGGTCTTCCTCTCGCTCGTTTCCTTAGCAGCTCCATCCTCAGCACCCTTCTACAAATCTACTCACTCTCTCGCCTCTGAACATGTCCAAACCATCAAAGTCTGCTCTCTCAAACCTTGTCTCCAAAACATCCAACTTTGGCATTGTATGTAATGCATTTAAAATCCGGGAGGGGAGGGGGGGCGGGGTGCACAGACCAGAAAACAACATGGACATGCTAAATTCTAGTCTGACACAAACACTGTATCCCCAACCCAACTCCAATCCCCCAGGAATCTTATATGTATATGTGCCCAATAGTGATTAGTGAGAAAAATATGTACAATAAATGTGTGTGTGTGTGTGTGTGTGTGTGTGTGTGTGTGTGTGTGTGTGGTGTGTGTGTGTTTGTTTTGTAGGAGAGTTATTAAAAGCCAAATCAGGCTGGACAGCCAGCGGCAAGGAGGGCTGCCTCACCCACCAAACCGGGCAGCGACGGGGGGGGGGGGGGAACACAGCAGGCCCCACAACCCAAGGGGGGCCCACTGCACAACCAGAGTGGAGGACTCTGCCCCAGGACCCACGGAATATGGGGCAATCCTGTCACAAAGTCAAGTGAACTGGGACCATCCCCGTCGAGGGACGGACAGAGGTCGAAACTCCCTGGCCTCCTTTTTGATAATTTTTTTTGATAATTGGCCACCAAAAGCGTTCCCTGAGTGGCAAACTGTTCGATTGGTATGGGCCCATTCGACTACCCTACCCCTCACCAGGGGGATGGCATACAGCCTGTCATCTGGACACCCTTCGGGGCTACGAGAAACCTTCAGTCTCCAATCTCAATATTAAGACAAAACATGCTTGGGGCAGGTTAGAGGCGGGGTCGGATTCCGTTTTTTTCCCGATCATGAATCCTTGACAGTGCATCGGGTTTTCTGTTCTTGATACCTGGCAGATAGGAAATCACAAAGCTGAACCAAGTAAAGAAGAGTGACCATCTGGCTTGTCTGCCTTTTAGGCTTTTTGCTGACTTAAGTTCTTATGGTCAGTTAACACCAGAAACGGAACCTGAGCTCCGTCTAGCCAGTGTCTCCACTTAGATGTGTGAATGTGGCTCTTACTGCTGAAAGTTCATGGTCCCCAATGTTGTAATTTCATTCCGCTGAGGTCAGTTTTTTGGACAAATATGCGCAGGGGTGCAATCTTCCGTCCATGGGATTCCTCTGCGAGAGGACTGCCCTTATCCCCGAATTTGACTCATCTACCTCTATGACTAACTACCAATCAGGAGCCAGCAAGGCAAGATTTGGAGCACAGGTAAAGCTAGCCTTGATTTTCCAGAAGGCCGCCTGAAACGCTGGGTTCCAATTAAAGGAACTGTGTGGTCCAATTAAAGGAACTGTGTGGTGAGGTTAGTTTATGTAATGGGGCTGCGACTGCATTAAAGTTCCGGATGAATTTTTGGTAGAAGTTGGCAAACCCTATGAACCTCTGCACTTCCTTGCGAGTTGTGGGAGTAGGCCAATGTAGAAGGACCTTGAACTTGCTGGGATCCATATAGATCTCACCTTCTGCCAAGACAAAACCCAGAAATGATACAGATACCAGATACAGACAAGTGGAACTCACACTTTTCCACTTTGTTGACGTATAAGTCGTGCAGCAGCAACCACTGCAGTACCCCTCCAACGTCCCCGACGTGTTTTTTTTTTTTTTTTGTCTGGGGAGAAAATCTGAATATTATTTAGGTACACAACGACACTTTTGTTGAGCATATCGCGTAAAACATCTTTAGCAAATCTCTTAAACACTGCAAGGGCATACGTGAGTCCAAAAGGCATTACTAAATATTCATAATGCCCAGTTGATGTGTTGAATACCATTTTCCACCAGTCCCCCTCTCGTATCCTAACAAGGTGGTATGCATTCCTCGAGTCTAGCTTGAAACAAACCTTGCCCCCCTTCAGGAGCTCAAAGGGTGTCGCATTGAGGGGGAGAGAGTACCTGTTTTTTATCATGATACTGTTCAGTCCTTGACAGACTATACAGGGCCGCTAGGTCTTGTCCTTCTTTTGCACAAACAAGAAACCCACTCCTGCCGGTGACGACGAATGTACGAATAAGTCCGGCAACCAGCAACTCCTCCACGTAGTCTTTCATGTTTGATGATCAGGTCCAGACCATCTGAAAGAGAAGAAGTCTCCCACAAGGGGGTGAGGAACCAGGCAGTAAGTGAATTGCGAAGTCTTATGGTCTGTGTTGTGGAATCTATTTGGCCTTGTACTTAGAGGATACATCCTTCATGACATGGTAACACGAGGGCACTAAAGACAAGTCTGGATCGTCAAGCAAGGTCTGAAAGTTTTCCATAGCGGCATCTTCCCGCACCTTACTCTGGAGGAGAAGCACGTTAGACCAGATTTGTCCAGTCGACTGGTCAATATGGGGGTTTGCAGTCTCAGCCATGGACCCCTTCTTTCCCAAGATTACGTTATGGTTCTTTGCGTTAAAGACATGAAAACGAATGTGCTTCAAGTGTGAGTCTGGGAACGTCAACGTGAGAGTCTGATTACGGGGGGTTATTTTGCCAAGAAAACGGCCATCAGGTGCCTACGCTTTGCAGGGGTGCTCTACTTCAAAAGTCCTCAGACCCATACTCCTAACGAGGAGTGCGTTTAAATGATTGGCATCCAAACCTAAATCAATGAAAGTTGTCACCTACAGTGGCTGCCCTCCTGGACATAGGACAAACAGAGGCGGCACCGTGGCAGGACTGTCTTGAATTACTACTCACTGAAGTCGGGGTTCGGAGTGCGGTACCGGGATGTTTGACCTGGCAGCGGGCCATGGTGTTCCCCAACTGCCCACAGTAGATGCCAAGCCCCTCTCTTTGCCAGCGTAGACTTTCCTTGGGAGACAGACGAAAGCGGCCCAGTCCAGCTGCATGACAGCTCACTGAGGAGCGTCAGTGTCTATGGTGCGTGACAGCGTATTCGTCTGCCGTGCATTGTCCTACTCACTATCAATGAGCCTTTTGTCGATTTTAAGAGCAAGAGAAATGAGGGAGAGATGCAACATGTGTCTCACAAGTTAATCTTTTGATTCTTGTGAAACTGAGGCCTTGCACAATCTTCCATGAGGTGGCTTTTCCCCAGGTTTCATCCAATTCTGAATCTTATCACTTCACAGGGATTCCAAATCAGGGGGTTTAGTTCAGTCCTCATGTAACTGTGATTCAAATGTTCTTTTTTTTGCGCTTGTTTGGCATTCTAAAGACATTTAAACTTGTTACATCACAAATTCCATTCAAGACTACAGCTATTCTTTTGGCCACCTTGATGAGGTCACATCATATTCATGTTTTTTTTTTTTTGATTTAGGCATTGTCTCAATCAGCCCTGCAGCATTTCAAGTGACATTGATGAATCTGATTGAACTGCAAAACATCTCAGATGTAGTGGCCTGGTCATGGCCATGTCATGTCACAAAAGCTTTCACAAAGAAAATGACATTTCATGAGGTTGCCACCGCTGTAAATAAAAAGATTACAATGATTTGCAAATCTTCTCCAACATATATTCAATTCGGTCATTCCTTGTTTGAAAAGCATGGGAAAAATCAGAAGAAATTGGCCAGGAAATCAGAGAAAGAATAATCAAGCTCCACGTTTTGCTCATCCTTGGGTGCAATTTTGAGACGCTTGAAGGTTCCCTTTCCATCTGTTCTAACAGTTATACACAACTATAAACATTATGGAATATCCAGCTATCACATCGCTCAGCAAGGGACGGGCTCTGTGTCCCAGAGATGACCATGTTTTGGTCCAAAATGTACAAATCAACCCCAGAACAAAAGTTGTGAAGATGCTGTTTGAAGCCGGTTAGAAAGTGTCATTATCCAAAGTGGAACAAGTCCTGAACCGGCTTGGGGTAAAAGCCCACTAGCCAAGATTTAACCCATTACTCCCAAAGAAAAAAACGGGTTACATTTTGCAAAAAGAGGCGTATGCAAACAAGTCAACTGACTAACATGACTCAGTTACACCAGTTCTTTCAGGAGGAATGGGCCAGGATTCCTGCAGAGTATAGTCAGAAGGTGGAAGGTTAACCAAAACGTTTCACCCAAGTCACGCAATTCAAAGGAAAGGCTGCTCAATAATCAGGAAATGTATGTAAACGTTTGACCCCTCTCATTCTCTCATTATTGTGGCATTTAACAAAAAAATTTGATTATCCTGACTGACCTGAAACAAGAGAGGTTTCGTCTGATTTGACTTCAGTCAGGGCAGGACGGTAGTTCAGCTGGAAAACGTTGGCCTCACAGTTCTGGGTTCGATCTGTGTGGAGTTTGCATGTTCACCCTGTGCCTACATGAATTCCCTCCGGGCACTCCGGTTTCCTCCCATATCCCAAAAACATGCAACATTAATTGGACACTCTAAATTGCCCCGAGGTGTGATTGTGAGTGTGGCTGTTTGTCTCGATGTACCGTGCAATTGGCTAGTAACCAGTTGTCCGTGTACCCTGCCTCCTGCCCGTTGACAGCTGGGGTAGGGTCCAGGACTCCAATGACCCTCGTGAGGATACGCGGCTAAGAAAATGGATGGATGGACTTCAGTCAGACATTAAGACAAAAACCATTTTTTTTGCAATGTATATTAACTTCTGGCTCCAACTATTTTTTTCCTCATCCAAAGTCAGAAAAAATAGGCGCCAGTACACCCTTGATCAGAGTTTAAAAAAAAAAAATTGAAATGGATGGATGTTTCATCCATGAAAGATAAAGAATTTCAAAGTGGCCATACATCTTTTGATTTTTTTTTTTCTGCATGTGGCTCGCAGCGGAAGAAGTTTAGGCACATATGCTGTGCAATATTCCAATATAATGTCAAAGAGGAATGCTTAACTTGTCGGAGGTTTTATGATTGAATTTAAAAAGTAATTGATTTTCAGCTAACATTTAGCTGCAGTGCATAGGCTGACAGACGAGGTTAGACTGGATTCCCCTTGGACCATGATGTTGGCAGATGATAGTGATCTGCAATGAAAGCAGGGAACAGGCGGAGGAACAGTTAGAAAGATGGAGGTACGCACTGGAAACGAGATGGATGAAGATTAGCCGTAGTAAAATGACTAAATAAGATGACTCGCTGTGGCGACCCCTAACAGAACAAGCCGAAAGAAAAAAGTATTTTAGAACAAATACGACGATGGCCGAAAACACAAGGACAACTGGCCTGATTTAGTCCAGATTCTGCCCCTTTCCGACATCTCACATCAAACGCTGGACAAATGTAAATCTTAAATAAGATTAGGTTTGATAAGATTATCCTAAAATCGTCCTTGGGTCTGAGTGTCAAGAGTGGATTTGTCACAATTTTAGGGAGCAAAATGGGTCTTAAATAATGACTTAAAGAATAACTTTTCACGTGTGAGGAATGCCGACTTCTTCGGAGTCATGATGCCGAAAATGGCGACATGGAACAGAATGCAGCCAATAAAGAAACACCCAAGACTAAAGAATATGGAATCGTCTATAAGTGAAGACAAAAACATCTTCCCTCATGTTGTGTTACCCAGACAGCAAAAAGTATTCGTTGTTTGAGAATATCCACCATTTTACAGCCTCTGAGCTCCGGCAACTTTTGGGAACACTCGGGTAACATTGGTGCATATGCAGAAGTGTTTCGTCTTCCATTGTGAGAGAGCATGTATGATCACACAAGACCTTGAGATAGGCAGCACAATAGAATCTTTGTGTGGCCAGCTGTGTTGAGATTCTCGGAATAAACCACACACGAAAAACGAAACTGATTTTTTTGTTTGTGTGTTTGTGTTTAATTGTGATCTGTAAAAAATTTTTTTTCAAAGTGTTTACAAAGTGGACAAATATGTGTGTGTACCAGGCCTCCTGCTACCCAATGATAATTCAGGTGCCTGTGCAGTTACAAATCGTTTAATGACAGCCAAGGTTTGACCATGCAACAATTTGTTATTTTCCCATTTCCCCTTTTCAAATGTATTAATCATTTTTGAACATGTTCGTATTTGTAAAACATCAGCTATAAGGTGTTTGAAAATCATATAAAGCTGGCTCATAGGTCAAATGTTAAAAATATGTTTAAATGAGACATTGTAGAATAAGACCTGTTGAAAACCTGAGCATGATGATGGTTAAAATTCACCTTCATGATGTTTTCATCCACTTTTCACCTTCAGATGTTCAAGTTAAAGGCTTTACAGCTTGCAGAGAAGCTCCTCCCTGCCTTCAATACCCCAACAGGGATCCCATGGGCCATGGTCAATCTGAAGAGGTGAGTGATATCTTATTTGTGTCACTTACAATCCCTCCACGACACAGAATGCCACTTGATTCGGCAGGTGAAGTCAACGTGTTAAGAGTGTCGACATTTCCTCCCACAGTGGTGTTGGTCGTAATTGGGGTTGGGCATCAGCTGGCAGCAGCATCCTAGCAGAATTCGGAACGCTGCACATGGAATTTGTTCACCTCACATACCTGACAGGAAACCCGGTTTACTACCAAAAGGTAACGCTTAGATTTGCATAACTCTATTACTACAACATGTCTGCAGCGAAAATTAATACCAACCAAGTGCACTGAGTGGACCTCTGTTGAATGCATCAGAAGTTGGAAAATAAAACTTTGATTTTAATCCATATTTAATGTCAGATGAGACAGTGCCCCTTGTGAAAGTTCGACCACCATAAGATTTTGTTTGCGTTCCAAAGTTGATAGGATCAATGAATGGTGTGTCCCACACGTCGGCCTCCAAATTGTCAGACTCGCGTCATTGCCGTCCGAATATTCAACATTATTAACAGCCACAGGTTCAAATTTGGATGAACGTTTTCCTCCGTCGTCCCGATCAACCAATACTGCTATTTCTTCATCAGATGAGGATCTTCTTCTTTTCCTTTCGGCTTGTCCCGTTAGGGGTCGCCACAGCGTGTCATCTTTTGCCATCTTAGCCTATCTCCTGCATCTTCCTCTCTAAACCCCAACTGCCCTCATGTCTTCCCTCACCACATCCATAAACCTTCTCTTTGGTCTTCCTCTCGCTCTTTTGCCTGGGAGCTCCATCCTCAGCATCCTTCTACCAATATACTCACTCTCTCGCCTCTGAACATGTCCAAACCATCGAAGTCTGCTCTCTCGAATCTTGTCTCCAAAACATCCAGCTTTGGCTGTCCCTCGAATGAGCTCATTTCTAATCCTATCCAACTTGGTCACTCCGAGCGAAAACCTCAACATCTTCATTTCTGCCACCTCCAGTTCAGCTTCCTGTTGTTTCTTCAGTGCCACCGTCTCTAATCCGTACATCATGGCCGGCCTCACCACTGTTTTGTAAACTTTGCCCTTCATCCTAGCAGACACTCTTCTGTCACATAACACACCAGACACCTTTCGCCAGCTGTTCCAACCTGCTTGGACCCGTTTCTTCACTTCCTGACCACACTCTCCATTGCTCTGTATTGTTGACCCCAAGTATTTGAAGTCGTCCACCCTCGCTATCTCTTCTCCCTGTAGCCTCACTCTTCCCCCTCTACTTTTCTCATTCACGCACATATATTCTGTTTTACTTCGGCTAATCTTCATTCCTCTACTTTCCAGTGCATGTCTCCATCTTTCCAATTGTTCCTCTGCATGCTCCCTGCTTTCACTGCATATGACAATATCATCTGCGAACATCATGGTCCAAGGGGATTCCAGTCTAACCTCATCTGTCAGCCTATCCATTACCACTGCAAACAGGAAGGGGCTCAGAGCTGATCCCTGATGCAGTCCCACCTCCACCTTAAATTCCTCTGTCACACCTAAGGCACACCTCACCATTGTTCTGCTGCCATCATACATGTCCTGTACTATTTTAACATACTTCTCTGCCACACCAGACTTACGCATGCAGTACCACAGTTCCTCTCTTGGTACTCTGTCATAGGCTTTCTCTAGATCCACAAAGACACAATGTAGCTCCTTCTGACCTTCTCTGTACTTTTCCACGAGCATCCTCAAGGCAAATAATGCATCTGTGGTACTCTTTCTAGGCATGAAACCATACTGTTGCTCGCAGATACTTACTTCTGTCCTGAGTCTAGCCTCCACTACTCTTTCCCATAACTTCATTGTGTGGCTCATCAACTTTATTCCTCTATAGTTCCCACAGCTCTGAACATCCCCTTTGTTCTTAAAAATGGGAACTAGAACACTTTTCCTCCATTCTTCAGGCATCTTTTCGCCCGCTAGTATTCTGTTGAATAAGTTGGTCAAAAACTCCACAGCCATCTCTCCAAATTGCTTCCATACCTCTACCGGTATGTCATCAGGACCAACTGCCTTCCCATTTTTCATCCTTTGTAATCCTTTCTGACTTCCCCCTTAGTAATCATTTCCACTTCCTGGTCCTTCACTCTTGCCTCTTCAACTCTTCCTTCTCTCTCATTTTCTTCATTCATCAACTTCTCAAAGTATTCTTTCCATCTATTTAGCACACTATCGGCACCAGTCAACACATTTCCATCGCTATCCTTAATCACCCTAACCTTCTGCACATCCTTCCCATCTCTATCCCTCTGTCTGGCCAACCTGTAGAGATCCTTTTCTCCTTCTTTCGTGTCCAACCTGGTGTACATGTCTTCATATGCCTCTTGTTTAGCCTTTGCCACCTCTACCTTTGCCCTACGTCGCATCTCGATGTACTCCTTTCGCCTCTCCTCAGTCCTCTCAGTATCCCACTTCTTCTTCGCTAATCTCTTTCCTTGTATGACTCCCTGTATTATGGGGTTCCACCACCAAGTCTCCTTCTCCCCTTTCCTACCAGATGACACACCAAGTACTCTCCTGCCTGTCTCTCTGATCACCTTGGCTGTCGTCGTCCAGTCTTCCGGGAGCTTCGGTTGTCCATCGAGAGCCTGTCTCACCTCTTTCCGGAAGGCCGCACAACACATTCCCTTTCTCAGCTTCCACCACCTGGTTCTCTGCTCTACCTTGGTCTTCTTAATCTTCCTACCCACCACCAGAATCATCCTACATACTACCATCCTATGCTGTCGAGCTACACTCTCCCCTACCACTACTTTACAGTCAGTAACCTCCTTCAGATTACATCGTTTGCACAAAATATAATCTACCTGCGTGGTTCTACCTCCGCTCTTGTAGGTCACTATATGTTCCTCCCTCTTCTGGAAATAAGTGTTCACTACAGCCATCTCCATCCTTTTTGCAAAGTCCACCACCATCTGCCCTTCAAAGTTCCTTTCCTGGATGCCGTACTTACCCATCACTTCTTCATCGCCCCTGTTTCCTTTACCAATATGTCCATTACAATCTGCACCAATCACAACTCTCTCGCTGTCTGGGATGCTCAGAACTACTTCATCTAGTTCCTTCCAGAATTTCTCTTTCAACTCTAGGTCACATCCTACCTGTGGTGCATAGCCGCTAACCACATTATACATAACACCCTCAATTTCAAATTTTAGTCTCATCACTCGATCTGATACTCTTTTCACCTCCAAGACATTCTTAGCCAGCTCTTCCTTTAAAATAACCCCTACTCCATTTCTCTTCCCATCTACTCCGTGGTAGAATAATTTAAACCCTGCTCCCAAACTTCTAGCCTTACTACCTTTCCACCTGCTCTCTTGGATGCACAGAATATCAACCTTTCTCCTAATCATCTTGTCAACCAACTCCTGAGCTTTTCCTGTCATAGTCCCAACATTCAAAGTCCCTACACTCAGTTGTAGGCTCTGTGCATTCCTCTTTTTCTTCTGACGCTGGATCCGGTTTCCTCCTCTTCTTTGTCTTCGACCCACAGTAGCTGAATTTCCACCGACGCCCTGCAGGTTAGCAGTGCCGGGGGCGGGCGTTGTTAACCCGGGCCACGACCGATCCGGTATGGGATTCTTTAGATGAACGCTCATATTTGTTTGGCACAGTTTTTACGCCGGATGCCCTTCCTGACGCAACCCTCTGCATTTATCCGGGCTTGGGACCGGCCTACAGATTGCACTGGTTTGTGCCCCCATAGGGCTGCATTCTTCATCAGATGAGGATAAATCATAGAAATCCACACTGGCCATAATTGTTTCCCAACATAAGTGAGCCTTTGTTGCCGCATGTAATACGTCACATACGTGCACATAGGTCATGTGACTCGCCAAAATGGCGGCGCCCGTGAAAATTCGGAATTGCCGATAAAAATCTTCTCAAGACACCATTAAATGGGAGGATTAATCAACCTCACATTTTCAAGATACAGTACATATGACATGACCTATTTGATACATTGTTAATCCAAACCACCGGAATTCCCCTTTAATGCAGACTGTTTTATTGTTTTTACCTTTCACTGGTGTCAACCTGTCAGTAAATTAAGATTTTCATTGTATTGGGTGGTTCATCGCCAATTCTTTTCTTTTGGCTTGTCCCATGAGGGGTCGCCACAGTGTGTCATCTTTTGTCCATTTAAGCCTATTTCGTGCATCCTCCTCTCTAATGCCCACTGTCCTCATGTCCTCCCTCACAACATCCATCAACCTTTTCTTTGGTCTTCCTCTCGCTCTTTTGCCTGGCAGTTCCATCCTCAGCACCCTTCTACCAACATACTCACTCTCGCCTCTGAACATGTCCAAACCATCGAAGTCTGCTCTCTCTCACCTTGTCTCCAAAGCATCCAACTTTGGCTATCCCTCTAATGAGCTCATTTCTAATCCTATCCAACCTTTTCAGACCAAGCGAGAAACACAACATCTTCCTTTCTGCTACCTCAAGTTCTGCTTCCTGTCGTTTCTTCAGGGCCACCCTCTCGAATCCGTACATCATGTCCAGCCTCACCGCTGTTTTATAAACTTTGCCCTTCATCCTGGCGGAGACTCTTCTGTCGCATAGAACACCAGACACCTTCCGCCAACTGTTCCACCCTACTTGGATCCGTTTCTTCACTTCCTTATTGCATTCTCCAGTGCTCTGTATTGTTGACCCCAAGTGTTTGAAGTCGTCCAACTTCGCTATCTCTTCTCCCTGAAGCTTCCCTCTTCCTCCTCCACCCTTCACGCACATATATTCTGTTTTACTATGGCTAATCTTCATTCCTCTCCTTTCCAGTGCGTATCTCCATTTTTCTAACTGTTCCTCCGCCTGTTCCCTGCTTTCACAATTGGTAAACTGTACATAAAGGCAAATTGATATTGATATATTTTCTTTTCTATTTAGGTTATTCAGGGGAAAATTGTTTATGAAATCCATACTAATTATGAGAAGTGTAATTTTGTACATTTTCAGTGAGTTGATGTATGAAGTCAGTTAAATGAGGGATTATCTGTCTTTTTCTTGCCATTCATGTTTGAAAATTAAATTAAAAATGTGCATTTTTAAGACAGTTTTGTTGCAAACAATCCATTGCTTTATACCTAACAGCATCTGTTTATAAAATATATATTTCCAATAAAGTTCTCATACATAAAAAGTAAATTAATTACAATCTATGTTAAATAAAGAGCTGCTTTGAAAAAAAATTAATGTGAAGTATCCTTGTTTTTTGTTTATAGTTTTTGTGTTGTTATTTTTTACAGGTAATGCACATCCGAAAGCTACTAGCCAAAATGGATCGACCAAATGGGCTCTATCCAAACTACCTGAATCCTCGTACTGGTCGCTGGGGCCAACGTGAGTCGACTTAATATATTATATGTTCTGATTTTATGAAAAAAAAAAAAGAAAAAAAAACATGTATTTTTTTTCGGCTGAGTGGTTAAGCCTGGCCAAGCAGGAGACTGCTCTTCAGGTGACTAACCAGAGACTTCACGAGATCTGTGCCCGATTAGAGCCATGGTTAGCTTCCCAGGCTAGCGCCGCGAACGCCATGCCGACGGCGGCCGCCACGGTTCCAACCTCAGTCCAGGTCGCTCCGACTACCCCGCCAGTCAGTTTCAGCGTTTCGGAGCCACACCTCTCTCCCGCCCCAAACGATTTTCCGGCAACTCAGGGAATGTCAAACCCTTTCTCACCCAGTGTGATTTTCACTTCGAGCTACAGGCCTCCGCCTTCCCGACGGACCGCTCACGAATTGCCTTCGTCATATCCCACATGACGGGAAGAGCAGAGGCGTGGGCCACGGCAGAGTGGAGTCGCAACTCCGGAACATCCTGGACGTCCTTTGTATGCGCGATGATGCAGGTATTCCAGTATGCCTCGGCAGAACGCGAAGCAGCAGCGACGTTGATCACGTTACAACAGGGAGAGCGTTTCGTGGCCGATTACGCTAGCAAGTTTCGCAACAGAGCAGCCGAAAGTCGATAGAATGAGGATGCGCTTCTCGACGCCTTGTTCCAAGGGCTCTCACCGCAAATCTGCAGCCACCTCATTGCCGTGGACCTGCCTACCTCCCTGGATTCACTCATCGCCCGAGCTCTCAAGATCGACCATAGGCTAGCTATCCAGGAACAAGTGGACGTGCTACTCGAAGGAGAGCAGGGTGCGTCCGCCCCTTGCACGCCCTCACTTCACCCCGCAACTCATTTGAGTGGGATGGGACCTGCCAGGGGGCCTTCGATAGACTTAGGTCGAGTTTCACCGCAGCTCCTATCCTCATCATGCCAGATCCAGAGAGGCAATTTGTGGTAGAGGTGGATGCATCGGACTCAGGAATGGGAGCAGTACTCTCACATAGGTGTGCAAAAGATGGAAGAATTCACCCGTGCGCCTTCCTGTCTAAAAGACTGACTCCGGCAGAGCGGGATTATGATGTGGGTGATCGCGAATTCCTCGCGGTTAAAACGGCGGTGGAGTATTGGAGACACTGGCTGGAGGGATCACAAGTGCCATTTCTAGTTCTTACGGACTATAAGAACTTGGAGTACCTGAGGACCGCCAAGAGACTGAATGCTCGCCAGGGCAGGTGGGCACTCTTTTTCACTCTCTTTCGGTTCACTCTGTCCTTTCGTACAGGCTCAAAGAAAAGCAAACCAGACGCACTATCTCGGATCCATGAAGGGGAGCGAACAGAGCCCGTGAGTTTTCCAATACTTCCGGAGGCCTGCTTCGTGTCGGCGTTCACCTGGTAGATCGAGACACGGGTAAAGGAGGCTTTGAGGAACTCTCGGGGGCCACCCGAATGTCCTCCCGGCCGTCTGTTTGTGGTTCCTTCGCTACGATGAGACGTCATTGATTGGGCCCACACAAACAAGACCATCTGCCATCCTGGCATGGTGAAGACCCGCTCAGTAGTGGAACAACGGTTTTGGTGGCCAAACCTGGGAAAGGACGTGAGGGAGTATGTCAACGTTTGCCCGTTCTGTATGCCCAATAAGACCTCTCGCCTGCAACCTATGGGTGAGCTACGGCCACTACCAATTGCCTCTGCTCCCAGGGAAACACAGTGGTACTCTCAGTCATCGATCGGTTTTCCAAATAAATAAATAAATCAGGACCTGGAGACCCGTCTACACTGTCTGGCATCGCATGATCACAGGACTTGGAGCCAGCACCTTGGTTGGGTAGAGTATGCCCACAACCCTCTGCCTTCCACCGTCACAGGTATGGCTCCATTCCACATTGTTCATGGTTACCCTCCCTCTCTCTTTCCATATCTGGCCATTGACTCCGCGGTGCCATCATTGGCAGTGGTGAGACGCTGCAAGCGGACATGGGAAATAGCCCGAAAGACACTAATACGCATGGGCAGCTCCTACAAATCTACGCCAGACTGTCATGGTCCCACCGTTGCAGCCCTGGCTGTGCAGGTCCCCTGCACACCTGCGTTGAGTAGGAGGCGCACACCTGGGCCTCATCAGATATAATGAACCCAAGTATATATAGGACCCAGCGGACAGTCTGGCTTTTCCAGATCGTTGCCATCCATGACTCGCTCCCGCACTTCCGCATTCCTGATCCTGAACCCCATGTGTACCGACCTCCGCCTTTCCTCCGACCAACCCCGTAAGCCTGACACTCCTGATACTACTGCTCGCTCTGACTGACTCTCTGGCATCCGACATTGGAACGAATAAAGATCTTCCTTTAACTGCCTTCCTGTCTACTGAGTCGTGCATTTGGGTCCGCCCTAGTTCTTCTGGTTATAACAACTACAGATTGTAGCCGAACGGGGGCAAGAGGCTGCGCTATTAGCACTGGACCTTCCCCTCCGAGCGCTGACAATAATGGGAAGTAAAGGAAATCAAGACTCTTGGGATTCAAAAAATGTTTCCTCACAAACGCCATGGATGGCACATAGGATGACATGCTGTGGGAGCAAGATTGGATCGCTGTTCATGAATGCAGAAGGCACCAGAAATGAACCAATTCATCAATGATGAGTTTGACAGTAATGCACCAAAGGTAGCTATGATGGATATTCTTCAGATTGGAGATGAGTCAGATGCTTCTTTTGAAGTCTTGGCTAATGATGTGTAATGCAGTAGATAAACTGCACTATGCACAAAATGTTTAAAATAAACAGTTTAGTTAGATCATACTATGTTGCTTCTGAAATCCATGCAGTTATCCATGTTTCAGAAAATTAAATTTTGTTCATTAAACACAAATACATTTTTAACTTTTACTGAAAAATCACAGAGTTGGTTTCTTTCAAATGAAGCAGAGTCTTGACATGAATTTCAAAATACTGGAAGAGCTGTAATTATGTAGGCACACTCTTAACTCCTACCTGACTTTACATCTTGCACATCTGTGACTCTTATCAGGAATAGTTCCTATAAACGGAATCGTCTCTTGTTCTTTGTTCTTGCTACTTTGGTGTTTTTTATTCTGAATGTCGTACGAGAGCAACACCGAATGCCGAAGAAAAATTCCTTGTGTGTTTTTACACACTTGGTCAATAAAGCTGATTCTGATTCCGATTAAGAGCGCAGGGGGGCAGTAAGGTAGACCAGGAAAAGAGTGAGTATAACCAAGCAGCTTCTTGTTGTTGGAGAGTTCGGTGGGCTGCTGCAGTCTTCATTAAAATAAGCAACTCAGAAACCCAGCGGTGACTCCTGTTCCTCATTGCCCGTTGCCAAGGGTATTATAATCAGGGATGAGAATTTTCCGCCAATCGGCGGATTTCCGACTTTTTCAGACCAAAATGACCATTCTCGAGATAAGCACAAATCCGTTGAGAAAATTTCAGGGGTAGGGTATCGTGCGCCTTCCTCTTTGTGGTGGGCTCCGAGCTCCAAGTTCAGCTTAGTGCTAGCACAAGCACGACTATCATATGCCATTCTAACTTGCTCGGTAGTGTAAATATTTGCATTTTGCGACATAAACATTAAAACTTATTTGCGGCAGATTACTCGATTGGACAACAGAGTTATACAGTATAACGATCGAATCGTGTTCGTGGTTAATCGAGTTTCACCATTGCCATGTACATGTGTTCTCGGTTCTCAGAAATCGCAGTGTAACTTGTTAGTTAGCCAAGTAATGGCGCCTGGGACTTAACTCGAACTGAGCGACGGTGTGTTCAAAGTTTTACGATGGCGAAAGTGTTAGAAAAAAAGGATGAAGATCAAGTGAGGGCACTTGACAAGGATGCTGGAATCAAAAACTGTTTCAGACGGGCATGGCTTGAAAAAAGTCTAACCGTGCAGATAGGACCGAAAAGGGCATCAACATGTCTAACCGAACACATACAAAAAGTGGACATTCCCGGCAAAGTGCTGTGCACTCTGTGTTCCGATAGGAGCAAAAAATATCCAGGAGGAAGCCCCCCCCCAGCGTCGACATACATTTTCAGTGTTTTTCCAAATTGGTCATTCTCATTCCTGTATAATACAATGGGGAAAAAAGGGCACTATTTCACTGAACAATGAAAATAAATATGTGAAAAATAGCTGTCTGAATATTTATTTTACCTGCTCCTGAATCTCCGCACACAGCATCTGCATATTTTGAGTGATAATGTATTTCTATATCACAATAATTATACAATTTACAACTACAATTAAATAAAGAAATAAACAATATACTTTGTTCGGATATTGTATAGTTTTGGTGTCACTGGTCTTTCCACACATGCCGTCTGTCAAATCTGCCTGCTGCCATGTCAAATGTGCTGTCAAACGTTTCTGAAAATGGCAAATAGGGTTTACCGAAATATCACAAGGTTTGAAGAAAGAAGTTAAAAACTTTGACTTTATAAGAAGACATGATACACATTTTTGAGACTACACTTCAAGCAGACATTTATTTTCCCAAGCCACGCAGAGCTGCAACATAAGGATGGAAGAGCCGCGGGTTTCCAACCCCTGATCTTGGCAGTCTGACTGATGGAAGTGGTCAGGAAAATGCTCATCAAAGACTGTGAAAACATGCATCACGAACATACGCTGAGTCAATCATGCGAGAAATCAGGCAGTTCATCAAAGGGACAACACAGAATGACATGAGACAGAGGACAAACAACACGATTTAAACCATAAGAGCAAAGCGACACAACAATACTTGCCATTCAAGTGAAGCCAACCAACTCGAATTGATGGGTTCTCCCGTTTCACAACGTCACGACGTGCCTGAGGTTTTTGATTCTGCTAGCTATGATGCCCATATCACCAGCACTGTCAGGATTGTAGTCGCAACAGGTTAGTTTTGAAAGAGTATAGGTTGTAGAGCAGGGGTGCCCAGACTTTTTTACCTCAAGATCTACTTTTCAAGTAGCCAGCCTCTTGCAAGCTACCGACAACGGGTTGGATGGGAGGGAGATAATGATGATGCTCCCAAACCGTTTTAAGGTTAATGTTATGTTACCTCCTATATTTAAAGTACAGAATTACCTTTTTATTTACTGTATTGTCTGTGCTTTCATCCTGGATCCGGCTGTGCCAAGGTGAAATTTTAAAATTACAAACCATCTCATCCTGCACTTTCTACTTTGGCTTGAGACCAGACCTTTCCCAGTCGGAAAAGAGAAAATCTCGTCCAGTTCAACCACTTTTTCTTCAATTATTCACATTCTCCAACAGTCATTGCATCTTAAAACAACAGCATTTCTTTTTAAAATTCTCCATTAATGTCAAAAGTAAACATAAGCAGGATGTCTAGCTTGTCTTTACTCTAAGTTGCCCAGACTGTGTTGCTAACTAAAGCAGCGGTGGTGGACGCTGTCATTATAAAACTGCTGCGTAAGCACTGTAACATTTATAATTATGAGTGTATGTCTTTAAGAGCGCGGGGGAGGATCGGGGGGCGGGTGTAAGGTAAACCAGGAAAAAAGTGTGGCGGAGCAGCTGTCATTGTTTGAAAAACTTCCGTGTGCTGCCTAAAGAAACCGGTGGCACCTTATTTTCATTTTTTACAGTACGTATGTGATTTGTGCCATTTGATTTAACAACCAGTCATCCCTCACTCATTGAATCAAATTGCAAAATGCCACAAACTGAATAGCTGTTTATTATACTTTCAATTTGCATTGGATTTTTTTTTTTTTTGCGCACAATGCAGAATAGCACCAGCGCAGCACAAATGCGCACGCGCACTATTTAGAGAGAACATTGGCTTTTTTTTTTTTTTTTTTTTTTATTGGCACGCGGTCCCGCAATCGACCAAGGCTTGCGATCAAACGACACATTGAGCACCCCTGTTGTGAAGTCTAACCACAGAAAATGCAAAATGACTAAATCATTCACCTTTTAAAATCAAGCAATTGTAGGAACTAACTCCTCACCCCAGTGTTAGTTTCTTGCTTTCTTCGATATAATGTGGTTATGTTTGATTCATACAAGAGTGCACTGTTGCATTTTTTTTTTTTATGGTTTTGCCTTGTATAGTTACCATGTTTTTGTGATTAAACGGGTTTTTGGCTTTTTAAGGATGTATGTAGTTGAGAAGAATTGTACTCTCTCTAGGTACGTTGATTGGGTGATGGACATTAAGAGCTGAAAGGCTAATTTGGGCATTTATCAATCAAATTATATATATTCTTTGTTTTGTTCAGATCACACTTCAGTTGGTGGGCTGGGGGACAGCTTTTATGAGTACCTTCTTAAGGCATGGCTCATGTCAGACAAAACGGACACAGAAGCACGCAAGACGTACGACGATGCCATTGAGGTATGATGCATGCCATTTTAGGACGTCTGTGAAGAGGATTTCATCTTTAATGCATATTGTAGATATCCAAGGTATTACAATGTAGCTATCCTGACTCTCATACTGTTACATCATTAGGGTCATTGTCTAGTGGAGAGATTCCCAAAGTGTGGTGGACATCTACAATTAAGGGTCAGGGCCAACTGATTTATAGTGTATTGTAATGAAGTGTAGATTTTTTTTTCCGCCACAAAATAAAACTGTTAAATATGAAGATTTTCTTTATGTTTTGCAGTGCATGCTGACAACTGAATGATGCTCCCCAACAGTTTTATGGTGAAGGTTATTTTGCTCCCTGTATTTAAAACACAGAACTAGTTTTTTTTGCACTATATTGTCAGGGCTTTTATCTTTAATCTTGTGCGAAGGTGAAACTTTAACATTACACACCGTCTCATCGTGCACTATTTGACTGACTGAATTTAAAGAAAAAAATCAAAGGTATAACTAAGTATGTCAGCTTTCTGGTATACATAAGTTCATTTGCCATGTCAATGTGAATTTGTTCAACTGACAACAGAAATGCATTCCTCTTGATGGGTACGAGAATATTGTTGAACTTGCTCTCGGTTCAATTTGTGGACCGGTGTCAGCTCATCCATTTTCTATCTTTGGCACTCTCCGCCAAAAAGTACGGATCCCAATTCTGATCTTACATCTGTGTACAATTGTAACTGCTTTCAAAGATATTGTCCTGAATGTGACACTTAAGGTAGTACAGTATCCATTCAGTCCACACATTTCCTTGTGAAAATTCACTTTCTACTTTGGTTCTGCAACATTTTTCAGACCAGACCTTTCTCGCTCGAAAAAGAGGAAAATCTGGTCCAGTTTTGCCATTTTTTCTTCTATTTGCACGTACTCAGACATTGTATCTTAAAAGAACAGCATTTCTTTATTTACTTTTAACATTCACCATTATTATCAAGAGTAAATATGAGCAACGTGTATTGGTCTTCTTCAGTCTATGTTGTGCAGACTGTTTTGCTAAAAACTCCGTTGGTGGCATCGGGACGCTGTCCTTGTCAAGTA
The DNA here is from genome assembly GCF_019802595.1 of Syngnathoides biaculeatus. NCBI lineage: Eukaryota > Metazoa > Chordata > Actinopteri > Syngnathiformes > Syngnathidae > Syngnathoides > Syngnathoides biaculeatus. The sequence continues at coordinate 3,526,746 of NC_084653.1, forward strand.
TGTATCTGAATTGTGCCATTGGATGTACAGTAGTAATCAAAATAATAGTGCTCCAATGTAACTAACCAATTTAATCCATGTTTTCAGTATATTTTTATTGCTACATGTCAGGTTACCATAGGTGCAGTAGATTCTCAGATGATCAAAGACACTCTGGAGTTACTTCTAATTACTGTGACAGTGAGAAGACGTCTGTGTGAAGCTATTCTATTTACAAGAATCCCCCAAAAATTCCCTCTGTTGAAAAAAGAAATGTGCAGAAGAGGCTACAATTTGCAAAAGAACACATCATCTGGCCTAAAGAGAAATTAAGTAACATTTGGTGGACTGGTGGGAATAAATTGTTCTTTTTGGATCCAGGGGTTGCAGACAGTTTGTGAGATGACCTCCACACTTTGAATTCAAGCCACAGTACACAGTGAAGCATGGTGATTCAAGCATCATGATATGGGCATGTTTCTCCTGCTATGGTGTCGGGCCTATTTATCATATACCGGGGATCAGGTTTGCCTAGGTCGAAATACTTGAAGACGTCATGTTGCCTTATGTTGAAGAGGACATGCCATTGAAATGGGTGTCTCAAGAAGACAGTGACCCCAAACACACTAGTAAATGTGAAAAATCTTAGTTACAAACTGTCAGGTTTACCAATTAGACATTCATTAAACAGGATAAAAAGGAAGCAAAGACACGAGTTCAAGTTTGACAGCTCGTGAGGAGAGATGAAAGAAACAGTCTCATACAATTCACCACTGCACTGTCTGATTATCCTCTCCTCAGCACCTCTATTTGGTTTCAAAACGCCCCTTATTTACATGGATATTACAAAAAGGAGACGGGGGAGCAAGGCATAGTTGGAAACAAAGTGTGCTTGTTTGTTCGCGTGTGCGTGTGTGTGTGTGTGTGTGTGTGTGTGGTGTGTGTGTGTGTGTGTGTGTGTGTGTGTGTGGTGTGTGTGTGGTGTGTGTGTGTGTGTGTGTGCATGTGTGTGGAAGTTTGCTGAGTACATGTGCGGCCATCATTTCTTTAACCGACAACAGGTGCGCCTGGTTGTAATAGTTCTGATGATTAGATGTTCTTGTTCTTGTGCTATAACCTGTTAAGTGGCTGCCACGTTATCAAAAGCAGAGCAAAGATTTCTTTATTGGAAGCAGATGTATGATAATCCACAATTATTCCTGCATTTCCCCCCTTTTTATCCTACATTTGCTGCCAGCAGGGGTGCAGTTTGCCAACGGATAACATGACATGTTTTGTTGAAACTTCCCACCTAAACACCTGTCCCTGTAAAGATAACACAGAAGTTAGCCAATGCAACAACTGTAGAAAATATCTGTTTATCATTTAATACCTTAGTTGTTGGATGAACACTATTCCATTTCTGACAAGTGGTGTTAGTAGTTGTTTTAGTCATTACCTCCAGGGTACACTGTGTGACACGTAGTAGTGGCCTATGGTCCATGCATGTGATGCAACTATAGTTTACCCTGTTAGCTGCATTCTACATTGATAACAACCAGTTTCCTATTTGTGCAATACCTGTCACTGCCAAAAAAAAAAAATGTTCCTGATGCTTTTTCGGTTAAAATACTTCAACTCCCTCCACAATATACGGACTCTTTTGTATGACATTCGGTTTTAGTGTAGCATTAAATTGGCAAATGGTGAGAAGAAAATGGGGGTTTCCTTTATCATAAGCCCGTCGATGGAATCCCCAGCAAGATGTGGTCGAAGGCTGAAAAGCCGGGGGAATAATTGAACCTTTAGTTAAATTTACCTGTATTGTAAGGCCTATTTCTGTTTTAAGCAAGATCATTAAGTGTTTGTGATGCTGACAATATGATGATATTCCCCAGGAGGAGAAATCAATCTAGATGCTGATGACATTCTACTTAATTTACTGGAACCCAGGCATTCTCTTCAGGCAGTCTTCAGCCTTAAAACATTCTCTCAAATCTCGAGTATCCATTCAGCCATCCATCCATTTTCTACTGCTTTTCCGGGTCAGGTTGCAAGGGAAGTAGCTTCAGCAAGGATACCCAGACTTCCCTTTCCCCAGCCACTTTTTCTAGCTCTTCTGGAGGGATCCCAAGGCATTCGTTCCTGAACCAGCCAAGAGAAATAGTCTCTCCAGTGTGTCCTGGTTGTCCCCGGGGTCGCTTTCCGGAGGGACATGCCCGGAATGCCTCACCAGGGAGGAGTTCAAGAGCCATCCGAATCAGATGCCCCAGCCACCTCATCTGGCTCCTCTGGAGGAGCAGCGGCTCGAAACTGAGCCCCTCCCAGATGACCAAGCTTCTCCCCCTATGTCTAAAGAAGGACCCGGACACCCTGCAGAGGAAACTCACTTCGGCTTCTTGTATCCGCTATCTTGTTCTTTGGGTCCCCTCTTATATTCTCGTTATATGGACTTTTACATTTCACAGTCAGTCCCACTACTTCCCAGTTGTATAGCCAGGTTCACAACCCTTGTCTTGTATGCTTCTTCTCCTGTCTTGTCCTGTTTTCCTTCACAAGGTGTAGTGCTACAGACTCAAATAACATCTATATTTGTTTTTGTTGTAGGTATGGAATGCTTTAGATTTCTCATTCTGTTTCAATCAATCAATCAAAAGCCTTTAATGTAATTATATGCTGTGCATACAACGAAATGAATGGTTCTCCACGAGGTGCTTGGTGCAATAAAATACAATAAAAATCGAAGAACATCTTGGGTAAAAAAACGATAAAACATCAAGGCACAGTTACTGCTAAAATAAAAAAATAAATGCACAAATGTGCCGTTGCAAAATATTCCATGACAGTACTGTTATTTCAGTGGTTTGAGTTCAAGGAGTTGATAGCTCTGTCCTTGAATCTGGTTTTCCGTGTTTTGTGGGACCTGTACTTCCTACCAGAGGGCAGCATGTTAAACAGGTGTGTGAAGGATGTGAAGAGTCCATTACAATATTAGTGGCTCTGCCGTGATACCAGGAGTTGGCAATGTCCTCTAGGGAGGGCAGAGAGCAGCCAGTAATCTTCTGGGCACTGTTGACCACTCTTTGCAGAGTTTCCTGTCCGCTGCTGTGCATCCAGCATACCACACTGTGATGCAGTATGTGAGGATACTCTCCACGGTGGTTCTGTAGAAGGCCTGTAGCAGCTTAGCTTCTCAGGAAGTGGAGTCGCTGCTGGGCCTTTTTCACCACCGCAAAGGTATTTACAGTCCAAGTGAGTTTGTCCTTGATGTAGACTCCCAGAAATTTGAAGGAGTGGACCCTCTCCACACACTCCCCATTGATGAACAGTGGTATTGGGTGGACCTCGCACTTCCGAAAGTTCAGGATGATTTCCTTCGTCTTTGTGGTGTTCAGTGTAAGGTTGTTTGCAGAACACCACTTTGACAATTTACCAATCTCGTCTCTATAGGCAGACTCATCTCCTTCTGAGATGAGCCCTAACACGGTGGTGTCATTCGTAAACTTGATAATGGAGTTGCTGGGATGGGCTGGTATGTAGTCATATGTGTACTGAGAGTGTAGCAGAGGGCAGTACACTGCCTTGGGGGGACCTGGGATTGTGGGTGATTGAGGAAGGGAGGTGTGGGCCAAGTCTGACAAACTGTGGACAGTTTGTGAGGAAGTCTCTACAATTAGCACTTTGTCTTTGTGTTTTTTTTGTCTCTCTCACCCTCTACAAATTCTGTTCTGTTCGACTGATTGACTTTGATGCTCCAAAAAAAAATGAATGGGAGCATATTTACACACAACCACCAGCACTAACATTAGCTTGCTCAGCTACGTAACGTTTTGTTGATGGGTTGCAATTCGTATTACATTAAAAGTATGTGATCATACCTCAAGCAAGCTTTATATGAACATCCTCCCCTGTCCTGGGCACTGATAACAACCAAAAGATGTTTTTTCCGCATTTTCTTGTGATACAGTTGGCATCATCCCCACAGTAACGACTGTATCCGGTTGCATTTGAGTTGTGAAAATAAAAGCTTACTGATCGTTAAAAAAAAGAAAGCGGGATGCAGTGGTATCAGAATACAAGATCTTATTGTAGTAGTCTGACAGTGCAATCGTGAAAGAGCAAATTTGTCTTGTAGTCTGATCCGCGCAATACACGTCTACACACCTCTTACCTGAACACTTTTTTTTTATAACTTTGCTAAAGACATGAAAAAATCTATATAAATACTGCAATTTAAAAATAAACTGACTTTTGCAAGACAAAAACTTACCTTTAAAAAAAATAATGAAAAATGTCAGTGGCTACAGTGAAGAAAAGTATTTGAGTATTTGAACACCCTGCTATATTGCAAGTTCTGCCACTTGGAAATCATGGAGGGGTCTGAAATTTTCATTGTAGGTGCATGTCCACTGTGAGAGAGAGAATCTAAAAAGAAAAATCCAGAAATCACAATGTATGATTTTTTTTTTTTTTTTTTTTTTTGATACAGCTGCAAATAAGTATTTGAACATCTTGGAAAACCAAGGTTATTTCACCAGTTTTGCACACACTGCAGGAGGGATTTTGGTCCACCCCTCCACACAGATCTACTCTAGATCAGACAGGTTTCTGGGCTGTCCCTGAGAAACACAGCGTTTGAGCTAGCTCCAAAGATTTTATATTGGGTTTAGGTCTGGAGACTGGCGAGGCCACGCCAGAACCTTGATATGCTTCTTACAGAGTCATTCCTTGGTTATCCTGGCGGTGTGCTTTGGGTCATTGTCATGTTGAAACCCCCAGCCACGACCCATCTTCAATGCTCTGACTGAGGGAAAGAGGTTTTTCCCCCAAATTTCACAATACATGGCAATGGTCATCTTCTCCTTAATACAGTGCAGTCGTCCTGTCCCATGTGCAGAAAAATACCCCCAAAGCATGATGCTACCATCCCCATGCTTCACAGTAACGATGGTGTTCTTGTCAATGCTGATAAATTTCCCAATTTGTTTCCAGTCCTATCAAATTGATGCATGTGAAATTTCCAAGTGACGCGCCATTAGAAAACAATATTTGTTTTTCCCAAAAAGTTAATGGATACACAAAAATCCCCCACCTTTTTTTTTTTTTTGCATTCAACATCAATTAATAGCACTGCTATTATCTCTGGATTCTTGCAAACAACACAATCTTTTGGACAAGTTTTTTTGTATGTAGTTATCCAATTTGTTTTGTTTTTATTTTATTTTACATTTATTTATTTTTATTTGGGTAGGTGGGACCTTGAGTGGTTCCCACAGATACCACTCGAACAGAAAAATGAAAATAACTGGTAGCGTTTTCATCCAACACCCAACAGCAAAATTTAACTGTTTCGTCACCATTATGACAGCAGTCTCACTCCCATGTGTAACCGGACTACAGCGACCTTGGCAGTAGAAATGAGAACAGCTATCTTACAAGTGGCCAATATAGACAAATTAGTTTTGTTTGTGTTAACAATAGTTTCAAAAGCAATAACTTTCTTACAATCAACAAATGAACTCAAGTACCCCTTTTTGCAATTTTTTAAGCTGTTTGGGTTGTTAATAACTCCTGAAAGGGACCCACTTGTGTGACTTTTTTTTTTTTCTTCATTATTCGTTATCTCTCATTGTGTGGAAAATATTGGTAATTTGTATGGTCTCCCAAACGGTGTTTTGAATCGAATGAGACCCTTACATGCTTGTATAGTATGGTTTGACTAAATCTATCATTGTGTCCAATTTGCCCCTACGTGTGATTGTGAGTGTGGCTGTTTGTCTCCATGTACCCTGGGATTGGCTGGCAACCAGGTCAGGGTGTACCTTGCCTCCTGCCCGTTGACAGCTGGGATAGGCTCCAGCACTGCCCGTGACCCTTATGAGGATAAGCAGCTAAGAAAATGGATGGAGGAATGGATTGATGTGTAGCTTGAGGAAACTGACGACGTTTTGGGTGCACATTCCCTTGTGGATTTTGTCGCACACATCAAACAAGCCCTGCAAAAAATTTTTTGCATAGAAGTTAAATCCATGGATCATGTAATGCCTTTTTACCAGGGCTACCATTCCCCCTGTTGAGACCAGAGACTTCCCATGGCTCAAGATTACCGCCCACTTAAAAAATGTTATTGGTAGAATTTTTGTGGGGATCTGTGCTGACATAATTCACATTTTGTAATGTAGCACCTTATTTTTTCCACATTTTTAGTTCTTCTGGTAAGCTTTGTTGTTACATTTTGTTCAACACACATCTAAAAGTATGTCTTCATTTTTTGCATGGTCAGCTAATCCCATAAGGTTTTGGTTGCTCCTTCTTTTGCTGTTTTATCTGTAAATCCATTTCCTAATGATACTTTGTCTGTATTTGATGTGTGTACTGCACATTTACATATGGCTATTTCTCTTGGTAATTGAACTGCTATGAGCGGATTTTGTAGTAGCTCTGCATGTTTCACTGTGTTCCCTGTAGTTGTCACTATTCCTCTATTTTTCCAGTATTGTCTGTGTAGATTGTGATACCACCGTGAATACAGCAGCATCTGGTCTCAGGTTGTTTCAGACGGTCCAATAACATTGTCTGTACAGTTCAGTCGTCCCAATCCAAATCTGGTTCTTTTTCTGTCCAATCAAGAACATTTCATACTACCAATACAACGTGTCCCAAACTCTTCCACTCCTGTTAAGTTTGTAATGACATGTGTGGTGGTGTCCATTCTTTGTGTAATGCATTTAGTTTGTCAGTCAGTCTTGTTCCTGCCACCACGACTGATATAGCATCTGAGTACAGATAATCAATCGTGATTTTGTCTGGTGTGGTCACATACAATGAGTCGCTTCCTACGTCATTTTGTGGTTGTTCAATCATGTCTCGAGCTGTTTGCAGCAAGAAATCTCCTAGGTTTGTTTGGAATATCTAAGGTGTAATAAAAAAGTGCTGGATTCTTATTTTGTCAGATATTTAACTGTCCTCCCAGTAATTCCTTTTTTTTTCTTTTTACTTCTATTTTTCCTGTCAGAGAGGGAATTAAGCGCTGTCCTAGTTTAGTTTAGTCCCTCGTTACATCTAGTATAAATACAGCACATAATTTCTGAAAAAGAACATCCTACCAACAGTCATACATTGTGGTGGGATTGTGATGCTCTTGGGCTGCGGGACTTGAACGCCTTGCTGTGATTGATGGAAGCATAAATTCTTCTCTTTAACACAAAATTCCGAGAGAACTTTCATAGATTAGTGTGTGTGACCTCAAGTTGAAGCACACTTTGGTTCTGCACCAGGGCAAGGATCCAAAACACACCAGCAAGTCAACTTCTGAATGGCTTAAAAAAAAAAGATTTTAGAATGGCCAAGACTAAGTCAGGACTTGAATGGAATGGACATCCAGTGGCATCGCCTTACAAAGGCCATTCCTGCTCGAAAACCCTTCATTTTTGCTGAGTTAAAACAATTCTCCAAAATAGAAGGAGCCATGATGTCTCCAAAGAGATGCGAAAGACTTATTGCTAGATATTGTTAGTTAAAATTCTTGATCTGAGTTGTTGCTCCCCAATCAGTTATTCGGTTTAAGGGGCCATTGCTGTTTCATACTAGGCCTGCTAACTTTGATAAGCATTTTTTTCTTTAATAAATGAATCACCATATAAAAGCAATACATTTAAATAGTAACCGGGAAGTGTTTTGTACTTACACGTATATATCCATCCGTCCATTTTATTAGCTGCACGATGGACGCAGGTGTGCTGGAGCCTATCCCAGCTGTCAACGGGCAAGAGGCAGATTGCACACACGCAGACACGGGTAGAACATGAAATGTTGTTGCTTATATAGTACCAGTACAAGAGGCTATAACCACGCAATTAATAACCAGTAATGATGAGATGCGTGCAAATTTCCCCGGCTGATGAACAAGCCTCAACTGTGACAGCCACAGCTTTATCCTGTCAGAAGGACAAATTTGGTTGTTAGTTTTGTGGCTGTTTGGTGCAGAACACGTCGGCATCTTTGATTAGCTAGAATGAATGGTCTGTAATGCTAAGCACTGGTGACGTCAGGGGCGGGGTCAAGGATGTTTCTTCCAGGTCTTGCTGTCAAAGCTGGTCGATTGCAAATTTGGGCACTCTTGCTCTACAGCTTGTATGGGGATGCGGGCATGTGCTAACTCTTGAAGGCATTGACGGGGTGTGGTAAACTGATCCAATGCGTTTATTTTCTGTGAGTGTTACGATTGTAAACTGTCATAAATAAGAGCAGGGGTCTTCAACTTGATGCGGGCACAGAGTAGGCTTAAGGACCGCATGAGTACCCACTTGGCTTGTTCTCACCAATGAATATTGTGGTAATGTCCTACAAGTTATCTTGTGAAAATGTGAGATTTATAGAAATAGCGTTCATTCATTTTCCTGGAGTCAAACCCAGCCGACTCTGGGCAAGAGGCGGTGTACACCCTGAACAGGCCGCCAGCCTATTGTAGAGCAGATATAAACAAAAGACCATTCAGACTCAAATCTACACCTATTGGCAATTTCAAATATTCAATGAACCGAGCATGCAACTTTTGGGGATGCGGGAGGAAACCACAGAACCTGGAGAAAACCCACAAAGGCACGGTGAACATCTAAACTCCACATATACTAGGCTGGATTTGAACCCGGCCACTGTGCTGCCAGAAATAGTGTTGCATATACAGGTATTTCCTGCCTTGTTAGGTGTTGACAATAAATGTGGGAAATTAACATGATCAGTGTCTACACATAAATGAATATTACTGTTTATTATTGATAATATGACTGCAAGTAATTTGACCAATTTTATTTCAAAAGTGTGTGAAACTGGTAGGCCGTTGCATGAATTAAAACCCAAAATTAACTCTTTGTTTTAAAAACTGATTTTGTGTGGGTTTCTTTGTGGTTGTTTTTCACCATACATCTGTACAATAGTTAAACGATATTGGTACATTTATACTTGATTCCGAGATCTGTTCCTAATACAGTATGTTGGTGATGTGATTTAGCTACACAAATGCCAAAATAATATGAACAGTTCTCAGTATGCCATACAAACAAATTAACAATAACCGCCCCCTGCAGGCGATCGAGCGACACCTGATCCGCAAGTCCAACGGTGGCCTGACGTTCATTGGTGAATGGAAGAATGGCCACCTGGAGAGGAAGATGGGCCACTTAGCATGCTTTACCGGGGGCATGTTCGCACTGGGTGCAGACGGCTCCCCCGATGACAAGGCGGGCCACTGGCTGCAGCTGGGCGCAGAGATCGCACACACCTGCCATGAATCCTATGACAGGACTGGTGAGCGATGCCTGTGGGGTGTAAATGCACTACCGCAGTTCTCTAACTATTTAAACTAAGTACCAGCTAAAATAAAAACTTAACTCTTCAAGTTCTACAATCATGACCAACATTAAAATACTCTAGCACAAAAGGCCCAACAAAAATAAGACAAACATTCTTTGCCACAAAAATTGATAAATTCAGGGTTCGCACGCGGCCCTAAAAGTCCCTTAAAACACCTAAATTTTTGAAGGTGCATTTAGGGGTTCCTTAAAGTCCTTAAAAAAAAAAATTTTAAAAATCAAAGGGAGGACCTCTACTGCCAAAATTCTCTCAAAAAATTATCTTTTATTTAAAAAAAAAATAGCGATCCATCTGGCGTCCAAAACAGCCGGAAATTGTCAACGGAAGTCACCGTGTTGACAACTTGTCGCCATCTTGTCGATATTCCATTGTTTGTTTCCGTGAGTAGGCATTTCACTTCGACTTCGTTACGACGTAGCGTAGTTCTTTCATTGATCCAACTTGTATCATGGGGAAGTGCATTTTTCAATATGCTTGGGTTGAAAGTAAGGAGTTCGGGAGCTGGGTTCGTCGAGATCCAAAAGATCGGCACATGTTTTACTGCCATCTGTGCAAGCAGAGTTACCAGCTTGAAAAGATGGGCGTCAAAGCGCTGGAGTCGCACCGGAAAAACAGGAGACACGCTGATTTGGCGAAGACTCTCTCATCTTCTGTTGGTATGAATCTGTTTCTAAAATATAACTATCAAGATAGTGAAGCATCAACTTCAGGGAGTGGTACTAGCAGTGCATGCGCACCTACAGTTGTCCAGCCATCGACTTCAACCAGCCGGAAGTCAGGTTTTATGAACGTAGTTCAATACACGAAGACGGACTCGTTAAAGGCAGAGATCGTGTGGACTTTAAAAGTGATCTGCAACCATTACAGTTACCAATCTTGTGAAAATATTTCGAAAGTGTTTGCAGTCATGTTCCTAGAATGTGACATTGCTAAAAACTACCACTGTGGGGAAAGGAAGACTTCGTACCTGGCTACATTTGGCATCGCTGCCCACTTTTCATCTCTACTGCCTCAAAGCCAAAAAAGCCAGAATAGAGACTGACATATCTACGCTTATTGAAAAGGCTGACAGGCTGTGTGGGGAGGCAGAAGAAAAGAGGAATCTGAGGTTTATCACCGAGGCCAATGCACTCAGAGGCAGAGCAAAGGACAAGAGAGCCACTTTGGCACCTCTGCAGCATCACAGGCACTGGGTAGGCTCAAGGAGCTAGAGTAGGGGTACTGAGACAGACATCAGTAGAAGACATTTGTGTATATAGTTGCAATTGTAGTTAGAATCTGTTTTTCTGTAGACTGTTATGTGAAGACATTGACAATGATCATATCAATGAGAACTACCACAAGGGGCGACAGGTGATCACTGTCACAGGTACTGAGGTACTGGAACATTTGATGAACCAAGAACGGTTGATGGCACCATTGGGTGAGTCTTTTTTCCTTACTCTTGATTTCCCACGATGGCCCTAAATTTTTCGTGTCAGCCCTAAATTTTTTCCGTGTCGGCCCTAAATTTTTCGTGTCAGCCCCTAAGAATGCCCCTAAAAAGCCCTTGAATTTTTTGGGTCAGACTGAGTATGAACCCTGTCTATTGTAACCCACTGTAACGTGCACAATTTGAAGTTACTGTTCGCTGCTGTCAAATTAAGGAAAATTAAATCCTTAATGCACTGCATGGTATCGGCTGAGGACTCTGTATTGCCAGATACTCATTAGTGACTTAACTTGGACTGAGCTCCAAAAGAATGTGATGGGGATGTCCTTAATTTTATTAATACAGTGGTACTTTTACTTAAGCAATTATTTTTTTCCGGAAGTCGTTTCATAACGTGATTTTTTTTTTTTTTTTTTGTAATTACAAGTGCTTTTTACATGTAAATAGTCTAAAAAAACCATGAAGGTATTCAAGATGGTGAAAAAAAATTCTCTGGTCTGATGATCCCAAGAAAAAACTTTTTGAACTAAATGAGAAACGGTATGTGTGGAACAAACATTGCACTGTTCACCACTTTTCCTGTACAGTCCCAGCAGTGAAGCACCTGCAGGGACAGGATGACTGGTTGCAATTGAAGGAAAGATGAATGGGCTAAGTACAGGGACATCCTGGACGAAAATGTTCTCCAGAGAGCGCAGGACCTCAGACTGGACTGAAGGTTCACATTTCAACAAGACAATGACTCAAAGCACAAAACAAAAATAACCAAGTGGCCTCAGAATACCTCTGTGACTGCTCTTGAACGGCCCAGCCAGAGTCCTGACTTAAACCCAATTGAGTATCTCTGGATAAACCTGAAAATGGCTGTCCACCGTTCACCATCTAACCTGACAAAACTGGAGAGGATCTGTAAGGAGGAATCGCAGAGGAACCTTAAATCCAGGTGTGATAAACCTTGCATCATTCCGCAAAAGACGCATGACTGTCTTCTTTTCTTTTCAGCTTGTCCCATTAGATGTCGCCACAGCACGTCATCTTTTTCCATATTAGCCTATCCTTTTCATCTTCCTCTGTAACATCAACAGCCCTCATTTCTTCCCTCACAACATCCAGCCATCCATCCGTCCATCTGTCCATCCATCCATTTTCTTACCTGCTTATCCTTACAAGGGTCGGGGGGAGTGCCTGAGCCTGTCCGAGCGGTCAACGGACAGGAGGCGGAGTGCACCCTTAACTGGTTGCCAGACAATCGCAGGGCACATCGAGACAAATAGCCGCACTCACAATCATACCTAATGACAATTTAGAATGTCCAATTAATGTTGCATGTGTTTGGGATGTCGGAGGAAACCGCAGTGCCCGGAGAAAACCCATGCAGGCACTAGGAGAACATGTAAACTCCACAGAGGCGGGTCCAGGATTGAACCCGGGATCTCAGAACTGTGAGGCCAACACTTTCCACCTTATCCACTGTGCAGCCCCTCACAACATCCATCAGCCTTCTTTCTCTTTTACCTTCCTCTCACTCTTTTGCTTGGCAGCTCCATCATCATCACCCTTCTACCAATATACTCTCTCTCCCCTCTGAACGTGTCCAAGCCAAGTGTGCTCATTTTAACTTTTTTCCAAAACGTCTAACATTTGCTGTCTTTCTAATGAGCTCATTTCTAATCATATCCAACCCGCTCACTCCTAGAAAGAACCTCAACATAATTTCTGCCACCTCTAGCTCTATTTCTTGTTGACTCTTCAGTGCCACTGTCTCAAATCCGTACATCATGGCTGGCCTCACCAATTTTATTAACGTTGCGCCCCATCCTAGCAGATACCCTTCGGTCACATAACATACCTGACACCTTCGGCCTGCTGTTCCTGCTCTTCTCCCTGTAGCCTTACTCTTCCCCCGCCACCCCTCTCATGTTGCACATATTTTCTGTCTCACTTTGGCTAATCTTCATTCCTTTCCAGTGCATGCCTCCACCTTTCCAATTGTTCCTCCACCTGCTCCCTACTTTCACTGCAGATGACATTGTGATCATTGTGAGATTCCAGTCTAACCTAAAATGTCACCTCATCTATTACCACTGCAAACAGGAAGGAGCTCAAAGTTGATCCCTGATGGAGTCCCATCTCTGACTTAAATTCTTCTCTCACACCCACGGCACACCGCACAGCTGTTCTGCTGCCCTCATACATGTCCTGTACTATTCCAGCATACTTCTCTGCCACTTTGTCACTGTTTTCACTCTAGGCTTTGCTTATTTACCGTAATTTCTCGAAAATAATGTGCAAATTTTTCAAAAAGTATTTTCAGAAAGTTAATAGAGTGCATTATATTTAGGTATGGATGAAAAATAAAAAATACAATCACATCATATAGTTGTATACAGGTACATAGAGTGGTTAAAAAAAGGTAAACATATACATTTTGATATGATATTCAATGTCTTATGTTACACATTTATATTTATTACGGTATGTGCGCCCCCAACCTGAAATCTATGACCTCCTTGAGGAGCTTGCATTTTACGATGGTTAGCATTGTTGCTACTGCACCAAAAATCAGAAACGACTGCCCGTGAGTTTGTTTTAACTTAAACCAAGACAAAAAAAATGCAGCTGCTTTTAAAAGAAATGTTTGATCACTCGTGCCAATGATGCCGCCAATCTGGAAGTAGCGCGGCAGTCCAAAACAATTTTAGCTCGCCTCAATGGCTTCAGGTGGGTATAACACCAATGTGAGCTCAAACTCCGTAATACGAGCGTCATGGGCACATTAAATAAAAACGGGAGAGCGCACACAATTGAAATGGTCGCTTTTTTTTTTTTAAATGTATCTGTTACCCTTGTTTCTACGTAGTTTGAGCTCATGTTGTTTTGATTTCCACCTGACGCCATAGCTATCCTATGGCGTCAGGTGGGCGAGAGGCTGTACTGCGGAACCAAAACTCATGGGATTCTAAAATTTTCCGCACAAACGCCATGGATGGCACAGAGGATGACATGCTGTGGGAGCAAAATAGGATCACTGTTCATGAATTCAGCAGGCACCAGAACTGGACCAAGTCACCAAAGGTAGCTACGATTGATATTTTTCAGATTGGAGATGAGGCAGATGATTCTTTTGTCTTGGCCAAAGATAAACTGCACTATGCACAAATATTTAATGCCAAAAATACTTGAGTCAAACAGTGTTAAATATTTATTTAAGACTAATATGTGTTATCAACAGTCTTAATAAAATGTTATGCCATCATTGAGCATTTATTTTAGTTGGTTGATGGATTCTGTTCTGACAATTACAGGGACCAGGACAAGCGTGTCCTGTGACCTGTCCCAAGATTATATTATGGCCACATCAGCACGTGCACAATGATTATTATTAATGATTCTTTTACAGACAGTTTTTTGAAAAGCCATACAAGTGCAAACCTGACAAAATATAAATACAGATAGTTCCCAATATTTTGAGCATATTGGTAGCAGCAAATTGATGGTGCACATTGTACATTGGTAGAAGGGTTTTCATGATTTTGTTTTTATTTTAAGGTCAATTTTGGGCGTACTTCAGGACGCATTATACTCGAGAAATTATGGTTAATTGTTCCTTGTATTTTGGTTTTAGGTAAATTAAGCAGTGATCAGACGACCCCAGAGCTATACCGGGATAGCATACTATGCATTATTTAGCCTAATATACAGTGAAGAAAATAAGTATTTGAAGATCCTCCTATATTGCAAGTTCTCCCACTTGGAAATCATGGAGGGGTCTGAAATGTTCATCGTAGGCGCATGTTCACTGTGAGAAAGATAATCTAAAAAGAAAATCCAGAAATCTCAATGTATGATTTTTTTAACATTTGTGTGATACAGCTGCAAATAAGTATTTGAACGCCGATCAGATAGAATTTTGACCCTCAAAGACCTGTTAGTCCACCTTGAAAAGGCCACCTCGACTCCATGTATTATCCTGAATCAGATGCACCTGTGTGAAGTCGTGAGCTGCATAAAGACACATCCACCCCATACAATCAGTAAGACTCAAAAATGTAACATGGCCAAGACCAAAGAGGTGTCCAAAGACACCAGAGACAAAATTGCACAACTCCACATGGCTGGAAAGGGCTACGGAGAAATTGCCAAGCAGCTTGGTGGATAATGGTCCACTGTTGGGGCAATCATTAGAAAAAGGAAGAAGCGAAACATGAAGGTCAATCTCACTCGGAGTGGACCCCCATGCAAGATATCACCTCGTGGGGTCTCAATGATCCTTAAAAAAAGGTGAAGAATCAGTCCAGGACAACACGACAGGACTTGACCTGAAAAGAGGTGGGACCACCGTGTCCAAGGTGACTGTTGGTAATACACCAAGACGTCATGGTTAGAAATCATGCATGGCACGGAAGGCTCCCCTGCTTAAACCAGCACATGTCAAGGCCTGTCTGCAGTTTGCCAATGACCATTTGGATGATACAGAGGAGTCATGGGAGAAGGATTTGTCATCAGATGAGACCAAAATGAAACTTTATGGTCATAATTCCACTAACCATGTTTGGAGGAAGACGAATGATGAGTTCCATCCCAAGAACACCATCCCTACTGTGAAGCATGGGGGTGGTAGCATCATGCTTCGGAGGTGTTTTTCTGCACATTGAACTGCACTTTATTAAGGAGAGGATGACTGCGGCCACGTATTGTGAGATATTGGGGAACAACCTCTCTCCCTCAGTCAGAGCATTGAAGATGGTTCGTGGCTGGGTCTTTTAACATGACAATGACCCAAAGCACACGGCCAGGAAAACCAAGGCATGGCTCCGTAAGAAACATATCAAGATTCAGGCGTGGCCTCGCCAGTCTCCAGACCTAAACCCAAAAGAAAATCTTTGAGGGAGCTGAAACTCTGTGTTTCTCAGGGACAGCCCAGAAACTTGTCTGATCTAGAAAAGGTCTGTGTGGAGAAGGGGGCCAATATCCCTCCTGCAGTGTGTGCAAACCAGGTGAACAACTACAGGAAACGTTTGACCTCTGTAATTGCAAACAAAGGCTACTGTACCAAATGTGAACATTGGTTTTCTCCGGTGTTCAAATACTTATTTGCAGCTGTATCGGACAAATATTTAAAATATCATACATTGTGATTTCTGGATTTTTCTTTTTAGATTATCTCTCTCCCAGTGGAAACGCACCTACGATGAAAATTTCAGACCCCTCCATCATTTCTAAGTGGGAGAACTCCCAAAATAGCTGGGTGTTCAAATACTTATTTTCTTCACTGTAGGAATGGTCTAAATTGTTGTTTTTCTTGGTGGGACACTCGGCGTGCTGCATGTATTTCGGGAACCCTGAGTTTGGATTTGTTAAAGTCCCCAAGAATAATGAGGGTTGAGTCTGTTTTTTTTTTTTTCACGAGCATTCACAGTGCATAGTTCATGTTAGCTTGAGGAGGAATGTCAAGACCCACAAGTATGAAAGAGGTGAAGTAGTGTGGTGAGTTGAATGACTTACATTTTAAAGACATCAACTCCAAGTCCAGGCTGCACTTTGTGCAGAGCTCTGTCATTGTCAGTACAGCGTTTTTCATGGATATCAAAACATATCTCACTATCTTTTGTTCTCTCCAAAAACTCTGTGACGTGGTCTGCCTGGTGTAATTGGAAGTGGGGAAGCATTACCCCTCTATTGGGGACGCAATCACAAAAGTCACGTCTCCGTAAAGCACAGGGCTACGGTGTCCAAAGTCTTTACTGGTGTTTATGAGAAGATGAAGCTTGTCCATTTTGTTGGGTATGGAGCATAAATTTGCAAGGCGAATCAATGGGAGTGTCATACAATCCTCTCTTACAGAGCTTGACCTGCACTCGGGCTCACTTCCCTCTCTGGTGTCACCTTAACCTCCATGCGGCGTACACTGACCACTAACTCAGTGGAAAAAAAACTGAGTGGATTTTTGAAAGTTGGTTAAGGAAAATTGAGGTTGGACTTTGTTGAGCAAGTCATCCTTTGTGTAAGTGAGTTGCTGTAGCATGTATTAGTTGGATGAAAACATAACTTTCATAGTACACAAATTTGGCTCGCGCTCCAACTCACTGGTATCATTCTCATCATCCTCAGAAATGCGAAACACACCGTGAGTTTCGTGAAGCACGTTGGTCAGGCAGCCTTGAAGTTGTGGTGCGCAACTTTCTTTACATCACGTGCCAAAGTGTCAGTCTTTTTTTTTTTTTTTTTTTTTCCTTGGAACACATCGAACCTTAGTCGATGATGATTTCTTCCCAAAACACTCCTGGATTGCTATCTGTCGTTATTCCATATTCATCCCTTCCTTTACCGTTTTTTTTTTTTAGTTTTTTTTGGGGGGGGTAATGAGAAGGTACCGCCTCTTCCTTTCCCCTCTTTAAACATGCCTCCTTCATCTTCTCTTCCTCCTGTTGTCTCTTCAAATGCACTTCTGCCATCTGGTGTCAGTTTTAATGTGCGTTATAATTACTCTCAATCCAAATCCTTTTGAGTGGAGTTACATCAACTCCTTTTCATGTCTATGGCAAAATAAAGCATTATATTAATATTTTTACATCATTGGGATATTTTTTAATGACGTATAACTGCATCATCGTTATTAAATTAGTTAAATACAAAATATAAACTATTAACTGAATTTCTCTTACTGTTTGTTCTTGTTTGTTCTTTGTTCTGAGTGTCATACCAGTCTGTGTTGTTACATACTTGGCCATTAAAAATAATTCTAATTCTGAAATAAAACATTGAAAAGAGAAAATTAAAAAGTATATAAAAATAAATGTATAATTAAAACAGCATACAATGCAAAAAAATCATTAAAAAATGGAAACATTTTAAAAATCATAAAAAGAGTTTTTATCCTTGATTTAAAAACATTTACACTTGGGGTTGACATTTCTGTTGGCAACTTATTCCATTTGAGTCCTGCATTATTGCTAAATGCTGCTTCACCATGTTTGCTTTAGATTCTGAGCGTCACTCTTAGACCAGTCTGTTGATCTCAGAGTGCTATTTGGTTAATATTCTATGAGCATTTCTTTAATGTGTTCAGGACCTAAATCACTGAGTGATTTATAGACCAATTGCAGAACTTTAAACTCTCTTCTAAAGCTAACTGGAAGCCAGTGTAAAGACTTGGAATGGGAGTATTATGCTCTGACCTCATTGTTCTGATCAGAACCCGTGCTGCAGCATTCTGGATGAGCTGCAGCTGTTTAATGCTCATTTTATCAATTTTATTTCTGATTCATTAAGTAATCGGATCAAAATATTTCTCCCCTTCATTCAGGAACAGGCATTTAAAATTGGTGGTGGTGCAGTAAATGCACAAATATAAATTATGATTTATTATTGCTCGTAACATCCATCAGAAAATAGGGCAAAATCTTAATTATTGCTTTCCAAAGTAAAAGTACTTACAGTATTTGAAAAGATCTTAATTCGATTAAACAAAAACATAGTCTGCTTTCATGGAGAGCGACAGGAATCGGGACTATTTACTGTTAAGAGGATGAAATGGTGAATATTTATGAAAACGGTTTAATCGATTATTTGTTGGTTAATCAATTAATTGTTGCACCTCTCGTGTTAAGTATTGAATGTTCAATTCTTAAAACATTACAACACTGTTTAGACACACATGCCCCACGTAGTTCCAAGTTGTGGTGAAAGCCAAAGTACATAAGGTCTTCTTTTTGCCAAGATAAATACCCCTGAAAAAAAAAGGAAGTTGTAAGTTCTCCCACTTGGAAATCATGGAGGGGTGTGAAATTTTCATCATAGGTGCATGTCCACTGTCAGAGAGATAATCTAAAAAGAAAAATCTAGAAATCACAATGTATGATTTTTTTTTTTTTTTTTAAACGATTTATTTGTGTGGTACAGGTTAAAATAAGTATTTGAACACCTGAGAAAACGAATGTTAATATTTAGTACAGTAGCTTTTGTTTGCAATTACAGAGTTCAAACGTTTCCTGTAGTTGTTCACCAGGTTTGCACACACTGCAGGAGGGATTTTGGCCCACTCCTCCACACAGATCTTCTCTCGGTCAGACAGGTTTCTGGGCTGTCGCTGAGAAACACGGAGTTTCAGCTGCCTCAAAGATTTTCTGTTGGTTTTGGTCTGGAAACTGGATAGGCCACACAAGAACCTTGATATGCTTCTTACAGAGCAACTCCTTGCTTTTCCTGGCTGTGTGCTTCAGGTCATTGTCATATTGAAAGACCCAGTCACAACCCATCTTCAATGCTCTGACTGAGGGAAAGAGGTTGTTCCCCAAAATGTCACAATACATGGCCGCGGTCATCCTCGCCTTAAAACAGTGCAGTCGTCCTGTCCCATGTGCAGAAAAACACCTCCGAAGCATGATGCTACCACCCCCATGCTTCACAATAGGGATGGCGTTCTTGGGATGGAACTCATCATTCGTCTTCCTCCAAACACAGTTAGTGGAATTATGACCAAAAAGTTCCATTTTGGTCTCATCTGACCACAAAACTCTCTTCCATGACTCTTCTGCATCACCCAAATGGTCATTGGCAAACTTAAGACGGGCCTTGACATGTGCTGGTTTTCAAACCATGATGTCTTAGTGTATTACCAACAGTCACCTTCGAAACGGTGGTGCCAGCTCTTTTCAGGTCATTGACCAAGTCCTGTCGTGTAGTCCTGGACTCCTCACCTTTTTTTAAGGATCATTGAGACCCCACAAGGTGATGTCTTGCACGGGGCTCCACTCCAATTGAGACTGACCATCATGTTTCGCTTCTTCCTTTTTCTAATGATTGCTCCAATAGTGGACCATCATTCACCAAGCTGCTTGGCAATTTCTCCCTCGCCCTTTCCAGCCGTGTGGAGTTGTGAAATTTTGTCTCTGGTGTCTTTGGACAGCTCTTTGGTCTTGGCCATGTTGCAAGTATGAGTCTTACTGATTGTATGGGGTGGACAGGTGTCTTTATGCAGGTAATGACCTCACATAGGTGCATCTGATTTAGGATAATACATGGAGTGAAGGTGGACCTTTATAGGCTGACTAACAGGTCTTTGAGGGTCAGAATTCTTGCTGATAGACAGGTGTTCAAATACTTATTTGCAGCTGTATCACACAAATAAATCGTTAAAACATCATACATTGTGATTTCTGGATTTTTCTTTTTATTTTATCTCTCTGACAGTGGACATGGACCTACGATGAAAATTTCACACCCCTCCATGATTTCCAAGTGGGAGAACTTGGAATATAGCAGGGTATTCAAATACTTATTTTCTTCACTGTAGCCGCTGACATTTTTTTAAAGGCATGTTTTTGTCTTGCAAGGTTCCACTCTACATATTTATGTCTGTAAGAAATGTTTGTTCAAATTTGAACATCTCAATATTCATCTATCCCCCTCCAGTGGTGAAGCTGGGCCCAGAGGCCTTCAAGTTCGATAGTGGCCTAGAGGCAGTGGCCGTGCGGCAGAACGAGAAATACTACATCCTGCGCCCCGAGGTCATCGAAACTTATTGGTACATGTGGAGGTTCACCCACGACCCCAAGTATCGGCAGTGGGGCTGGGAAGCAGCACAGGTACCCTTGATACATTTCAAAACTAGTGTGGTTGTGGTACTGATAGCTGTGTCCTCTAAGTAAATGTAGCAGCATCATGATCACATAAGGAGACAGTGAAATTAATTATTAAATTAAGGTAAGAGTATGTAGGACATCTTTATTCAGACAGCAAACTTCCATCTTAATAAATGCCGTGACATTTACGATAAAGTGCACGTCACACGATTGTTCCAATTAAATGTATAAAATTAGGGCACATATTTACACCTTATCACAATAGATCCCATCACATGTAAAACATCTGACCAAAGTTCTTCAATCGGAAAGATTTCAATCCGAATGACAAAAAAAGTCCCCATGTAAACCTGGCTCATGCCAAATAGATGGTAAAAATGAACTTGCAACAAATTTTAAAATAACACTGAAAAATAGGAATAATTGATTCTAAAAATATTTGATATTGACAAGCCCTAGTTAGTACGCACCAGGATTTAATAATCAAACTATTGTACTAAGCTCAAACTGTACTTTACTGGTTGGTGAAAAAGCAGCCAACTGCTTAGTATTCCAAATAAGGTTGCCAATAAATGGTCGAGTACGTATTAACGGAACTGATGGAAATGTGGCATTCCCATTGCAATTGATTCCCCAATGAAAGAGTGCTGAAAGGGGATGGATAGATCTTGGTACCCCCCTTGACTTTTGGGGATAAAAACAAACTTTCACTCTGAACCAAACAAAACTGTCGTACTTGGTTGTAAAAGGGGCCTCAGACTACATCTCATTGTACTGTCTTCAGGCTTTGTATGTAAGTATGATTTTATACATTTCCCTGACGGGCAAAAGTATTGAAAAGGGAATCTTATTGATTTGAAATATATTTGTTTCCAAAAAGAGGATTATTTATTTATAAGGCCTGCCCCGACTCACACCGAAAGACATGGCTGAAAGCAACTGAATTAGACAATCAGAAGAAAAAAAAATAGGGGAAAAAAAGAGTCAGTGTCTCCCCACCCCACTGCACATAAAGCGATAGACCATCAAACCATATCGCGGCAACGGAAAAAACACAACCTCTCATGTTCTTATCTGGAAAATGTTTTGAGGCTCCACCTACAGATCGCATTTTTTATTGAACCACAATGAACAAGGTGATATCAACAAAGAGGTAGAAGTAGGTTTTCTCGATATTTGTAATTATATTATAGAAGCACTGAGAAGAAATGGACTAAAAAAAATGTTTCAAAAGCTGTTTCATTCGTTGATTGGTCTGTCTGATTACGCTTTGCATTTTCATCCACAGATACATATAAAATAAATTATATAGTTAAGTACTAGTGCTAAACACTGCAACTTAAATGTGTATCATTTACCTTTTTGTTAAGTGTGATGGTATGGGACAAATATTTACACCCAAGTCACTTGCCATGATTTCACTGAATTATTTTCCAGTAACCTCTCCATTTCTTCGATCTGGAGCCTTTGCTTTGTAGTGATAGTCACTCCTTTTGCAACACTAGCTGTCTTTTATATTTTTTATTCTTTAGGATTGTCAAAATAGTCGACTTAGGCATACAATACTGGTTAGCAAGAGCTGTAACAAGCACGCACCCCATTTTTGTACTTCGTGATGATATTCTTCCTTAAATCCACTATAGTTCACACAATTTCCCTTTTTCCTTTGCTGTTGCTAGCATCGATGTCTTTCTTTGGTCCCATGGCAAAGAATATACTGGCATTTTCTTTTTTGTTTTTTGTTTTTTTTAATTTTGAGAAGCACTCGCAAATGTACGTGCTCACACTATGACTGCTTGACTGACTCGAAGTAAGTAGTGACTTGTCTCGGCACCGTCCCATGTGTGTTCAGCATTATTTGGCTTGACTCGGCTACGTGTTCAACATGGGTTTGGCAGGGCAAATAAGAGACATGTTTTTGGTTGTGGGAGGAAACCAGCGTGCCCAGAGAAAACCCATGCAGGCAGGGGAAGAACATGCAAATCCCACACAAGGAGGGCTGGGATTGAACGTAGGTCCTCAGAACTATGAGGCCAACGCTTTCCAGGTGCCCCACCGTGCCGCCAAGGTTTATATAGTTTTTTTTTTTTTTTTTGCTTTAACGTTTAATGACAATTAGGATATGGAAATTTGTGGAATTTGCACCTAAATTTTTAGGAAGCCTTTGGCCTTAACCTGACCGCAAAATGTAACTGAACAAAACTTTACTGCTTTTGGGAGAGGGGGATTTTAAGTGTAAGGATGGTAAAAAGTGCAATGGGGAAAAGTTAACACGGGTGTTCATAAATTAATAATAGCTGATAACTTATTAATAAGTGATCAATTTAATAAAATACTGCAGTGAACTAAACTGGACTGTATTACTTGGTGCAAACAGAATAAATAACCCAGCAGACGTGTGTCAAATGTGTTATGATATTAATCAGTTGGGTAATCACAGAACTAAGAATTTAATATAATTCTATCGTTGGTCTCAGTAAACATTTGTGTAAATTTATTTTGTACCCTTAATTATTCCTCTTGTCCCCCTTCATGCCACTGCTAAGAGATAACTTGTACCTTCCCCTACAGGCCATTGATAAATACTGCAGGGTAAGTGGAGGCTTTTCGGGTGTGAAGGACGTCTACTCATCAAATCCAGCCTATGATGATGTGCAACAGAGCTTCTTTTTGGCTGAGACACTCAAGTAAGTTCATAGAGGGCTGAGTACATGCCAGAGCAAAAGGTAGCACTGTAATGCTTAACCAAAAGGCAATTTTAATGTTTTTCACAAGCCATTTCCAGAAAAGGCACAAAACAACATGAACAGATCAAAGAAAAATAAATTAATTCATTGATTCAAATACCAATTCATGAACACGTTTTCCTGAAAAGTACAAATACAGAAATACAAATATTTGAGTTATACAGAACATCAGTGTACTTGTAGACATAGCCTTAATGATGTAGAATAAATATTGTTTGCTCAAATGTAGTTGAAAAAATGTTGGGTATTTACTGTTTTTACTTTGCTTATTTAAAGAGTGAATAAATGTGAATGGTTGTCTGTGTCTATGTGCAATTGAATGGCAACTAATTCAGGGTGTACCCCTCCTCCTTCCCAAAAACAGCTAGGATTGGCTCCAGCATTCCCACGACCTTTGGGAGGATCATGGGCTCAGATAATGTGTTTTTTAAAAGAACCTTTTTAACTTTTTACTTTTTTATTTCAGTTTTTTTAAACCTAAATACTAAGCTCCCCAGGTACCACTATCATCCATCCATCCATCCATCCATCCATTTTTTTTTTTTGCCACATCCTGCGGTAATGCTGGAACCTATCCCAGCTATCTTCCCTGAACTGGTAGCCAGCCAATCGCAGGGCACATAGAAACAAACAACCATTTGCACTCACATTCACACTTGTGGGAAATTTTGAGTCTTCAATTAACTTACCATACATATTTTGGGGATGTTGGACGAAAACAGAGTGTCCAGAAAAAACCCATGCAGGCACAAGGAGAACATGCGAGCTCCACACAGGCAGGGCCCGATAGGAACCCTGGTCCTCAGAACAGTGGTGTAAACAATCTAACCAGTTGTCCACCATGCTGTGTCCACTACCTAATGATTCAATTAAAATATACTGCACATACAAGGACCTCATTTGATGTCCTAAATGCATAAAAATAACAAGGGTCTTCACAAACACACAATATTGCTTACCTACATATATCTGCAAGCCTTGAATTAAGTGGTCTCGCGTCGCAGTTTGGGCATCAGCATTTGTATTTCGAGCATCAAAAAGCAACATTGCACATTGGGTTTACTGAAGAAACGGTTGTGAAGACAGAAGTGGGCAGTTTGGCATATGTGACACAATGCGCTTACCTTCTTTTCAGCAAGTATTGTATGATGCCATGTCGCAGGACCCAAGAGACAGAGGTGAAGGTTAGCATAGTACAAATCTGTGATCTTAACCAGTCAACTACCACTGTTACTAATATAACATTTTTGAATGCCATTTATTGTCATTTAACATACATTGTACAATGAGATAGGAGAGCCTCTCCTGTGTCAGTGCATACATAAAAGGAAGGTAAAAATGAGTAAAACTAGATGTGTAAAATGGAATAGCTAAAATGTATTGCACAATAATTTGAAATGAGCATCCCATGGGGGAAGATGTTGGTCCGACGTGGCTGGTCCAAACATATTGTGAGGGTCTGCTGGGAACGGCTTGCATATTGCCCTGTCAGGAGGAATTTCAATTTCCATTTCCATTTCTGAAAGAACTTTGATCATGTTCCCTCCATTGCTGAGGAGGCCGACCGGATCTGTGGCTGTAAGGTGGTCGGTGCCTGTCATGATGGCAACCCCCCTCGCCCCGAACACGTTGGCGGACACCAACAGTGAGGGTTGCTGTCAAGCTGAAGTAGGAGTCCTATCGGGCATTTTTCTGAGTCTGTAGGACTCCCAAGGCAGCTGATAGATACCGGCTGGGTAAGCGAAATGGAACTTTGGTGGTCATTAAGGCAAAAACCCGGACGTGGGAGGAATTCGGTGAGGCAATGGAGAACGACTTCAAGACAACTTTGAGGAAATTCTGGTTCACTGTCCGGCATCTCAGGCGGGGGAAGGAGTGCACCGTCAACACTCTTTATAGTGGGGATGGGGCACTGGTGACCGCAACTCGTGATGTTATGAGTCGGTGGGGAGAATTTCTTCAAAGACCTCCTCAATTCTCTCGTGGGTTCTTCTATCTCTGGGTTGAGGTCACCGAGGTGGTTAAAAAGCTCCTTGGTGGCAGGGCCACAGGCCCTCAGCATCCTTGGTAAGGTCAATTCCTCTGGGGAGTTCTTCGGGAGTGTGGGGTACGAAACCCCCTGATACCGGCTGTTTGGTTTCTGTACAACCGGTGTCAGAGTTTGGTCCACATTGCTGGGAACAAGTCTGACTCGTTTCCGGTGAGAGTTGGACTGGCTCCCCTTTGTCAGCGATTTTGTTCATAACTTTTATGAACAGAATCTCTACGCACAGTCGAGGCATAGAGTAGAGTGTATGTCCCTTGGCTGACCTGGGAACGCCTCAGGATTCCTCCAGAAGAGCTGGAAGAAATGGCTGGGGAAAGGAAAGTCTGGGTATCCCTGCTAGAGCTGCTTCCTCCGCAACCTGAACCGGCGAAGCAATTGTAAATTGGATGGATGGATGGATGGATGGATGGATGGATGGAGGGATTAGCGTTCAGTCATGTGAATTGTGTGGCAAGAGGAAAAATGAGAGTTCATGCTGGTAATGGCTCTTAGAAAAAAAATGTTCCTCAGTCTGTTGGTCCTTGTTTTTGCACATCTGTACTGCCTTCCAGATGGCAGGAGCTCAAACAGATGCGAACTGGGATGTGTACTGTCCTTAATAATATTCAGAGCTCTGCTGAGGCACCGAGATGAGTAAATATCTGCCACGGAGGGGAGAAGGCAACCAACGATCTTCTGTGCAACTTTAATTGTCCTCAAAAGCCTTGCACTGTCTGCCTCATTGCATCTTGCATACCAGATGGAGACACAGTATGTCAGCAGGCTCTCAATACATGAGTTGCAGAAAGCCAGTTGCAACTTTGTTTCCAGGTTGTTTTTCCCAAGGACTCTCAGTGGAGACACTGTTGAAACTTATTGATGACCGCTCAGATGTTGTATGTCCTGGAGAGGTCCTCAGAGATCAGGACTCCCAGGAACCTAAATGTGCAGAGTCTTTCCACACATTCGACGTTGATTAATAGCGGAGCCAGTTGAGTTCTGTTCTTCCTGATTTTTCACAATGATCTCCTTGGTGTTTTGTAGCGTTGAGTGCCAGATTGGTGTCTGAAGACCCGGTTGTGAGCTTCTGGACCTCTTCTCTGTAGGCTGCCTTGTCACCTACCGAGATCAGCCCGACTACTGTTGTGTTGTCAGCAAACTGTACAATGATGTTATAATTGTAGACTGGGCTGCAGTGGAAGGTGTATAGATAGTATTGGAGTTGGCTCAGCATGTCGCCCTGTAGTGAGCCGGTTCAAAGTGTGCAGTTGGAGGAAAGTTGGGAGCAGAATCTTACAGTCTGCAGTGTCTTGGTCAAAAGGTCCTAGATTCAGGGCCATGTGATAGGAGGGAGGCCCAGGATGTCTCGTTTAGTCATCAGAATTCCTGGTGGGATTGTGTTCAAGGTTAAGCTGTAAACCACAAAGAGTATCCTAGAGCAGCTCTGCGGTTGTTCCAGGTGGCTCAACACAGTGTGCACCGCTATGGTGATTAAATCCTCTGTTGATCTGGTCGTCCAGTATGTAAACAGGTGTGTGTGTGTGTGTGTGTGTGTGTGTGTGTGTGTGTGTGTGTGTGTGTGTGTGTGTGTGTGTGTGTGGTGTGTGAGTGTGTGTGTGTGTGTGTGTGTGTGAGTGTGAGTGAGTGAGGGGGGGGGTTAGTCTTAAAGGTGCTTGAGAACCAGCTTCTCAAAGCACATCATGATGACAGGTGTGAGGGCTAGAGGGTGGTAGTCATTGAGGCTAGTAAAGGGAATTTTTTTGTTTGGGGGATGGGAATGATTGTTGAGGATTTAGAATAGGTCGTGATGACTGCTTGGGCCCGTGAGTGGATGAAGACATGGGACAGCTGGTGGGCACATGCTCTGAGAACCTTGTGTGGCACTCCTTTGTGCCAGCAGCCTTCCTGGGGTTCATGGCAAGGAGCACAGGCCTCACATCGTGTTTTTACAGTGAGTGGGGAGTTATTGGTGCCTGTTGAGGTTGGGGGAGCACTGTAGTTGCTGAGTGTTGCTGGGATGACTCAACGTGAGCAAAGAAACTGTTAAGCTTCTTTGCCAGTTTCATTAGTTTTACATCCGGGAAGGTAGCTCATTGTTCCTTCGTGTTAGCCAAAATGCCGGCTCATTGCATTGCTGGACATTGCTTGAACACTCGGGAGAATGGATTTAGCCTTCATAAGTTTGCAAGAGACCCGGTTCGTTGTGAAAAATGGATTGCATGGATGCAGAGGACGAGAGCTTCGTTTGTTCCAAGTAATAGGTAGGCAGTAATGCGCACCAGCTTGACGGTGTTCAACAAGTACTGTGGCGGCTTTGAACATACCCCTAAAATCAGCATGGCTTGGCTCCACCTCCTCCTTATATGCCACCACTGCTCAGAAAATCAGCCACACCGGCGGGCTGCGATGAGTTGCAATGGCTTATCTCCGCCACGCAAGTGGATCGGACGGGGATGAAGCTACGTTCCTAGCAAAGATCTCTGCCTACCCCTCTGCCAGCCAGCGCTGTCAACATAACAAACGTGTCGTGAACGTATTGTTTCCTTAACATAGTCAACAAATCAGAGGAAAGTGGGTGGTGTTAACAAAATACAGTGAAGAAAATAAGTATTTCAACACCGTGCCCTATTACAAGTTCTCCCACTTAGAAATCATGGAGGGGTCTGAAATTTTCATCGTAGGTGCATGTCCACTGGGAGAGAGATAATCTAAAAAGAAAAATCCAGAAATCACAATGTATGATATTTTAAATATTTGTGTGATGCAGCTGCAAATAAGTATTTGAACACTTGACAAAACCAATGTTAATATTTGGTACAGTAGCCTTTGTTTGCAATTACGGAGGTCAAACGTTTCCTGTACTTGTTCACACACTGCAGGAGGGATTCCGCCACACATATCTTCTCTAGATCAGACAGGTTTCTGGGCTGTTGCTGAGAAACACGGAGTTTCAGCTCCATCCAAAGATTTTCTCTTGGCTTTAGGTCTGGAGACTGGCTAGACCATGCCAGAACCTTGATATGCTTCTTACGGAGCCACTCCTTGGTTTTCCTGGCTGTGTGCTTCGGGTCATTGTCATGTTGAAAGACCCAGCCACGACCCATTGTCAATGCTCTGACTGAGGGAAAGAGGTTGTTCCCCACAATCTCACAATACATGGCCGCGGTCATCCTCTCCTTAATACATGGCAGTCGTCCTGTCCCATATGCAGAAAAACACCGCCAAAGCATGATGCTACCACCCCCATGCTTCACAGTAGGGATGGTGTTCTTAGGATGGAACTCATCATTCTTCTTCCTCCAAACATGGTTAGTGGAATTATGACCAAAAAGTTCCATTTTGGTCTCATCTGATCACAAAACTGTCTCCCATGACATGTGCTGGTTTAAGCAGGGGAATCTTCAGTGCTATGCATGATTTCAAATCATGACGTCTTAGTGTATTACCAACAGCCGATTCCTCCCCTTTCTAAGGATCATTGAAACCCCACGAGGTGATATCTTTCAAGGGGCTCCACTCCGATTGAGATAGACCGTCATGTTTAGCGTCTTCCATTTTCTAATGATTACTCCAACAAAGGACCTTTTTTCACCAGGCTGCTTGGTAATTTCTCTGTAGCCCTTTCCAGCTGTGTGGAGTTGTACAATTTCGTCTCTGGTGGCTTTGGGCAGCTGTTTCAATGTACAGCTGGTTTCATTGTCTTGGGCATGTTACAAGTTTGAGTCTTACTGATTGTATGGGGTGGACAGGTGTCTTTATGCAGCTAATGACCTCACATAGGTGCATCTGATTCGGGATAATACATGGAGTGGAGGTGGACTTTTAAAGGTGGACTAACAGGTCTTTGAGGGTAAGAATTCTCGCTGATAGGTGTTCAAATACTTATTTGCAGCTGTATCACACAAATTAATCATTAAAAAAAATTATACATTGTGATTTCTGAATTTTTCTTTTTAGATTATCTCTCTTACAGTGGACATGCACATACAATGAAAATTTCAGACTCCTCCATGATTTCTAAGTGGGCAAATTTGCAATATAGCAGGGTGTTCAAATATTTCTTTTCTTAACTCTATGGACAAAGTGGTTAAAAACGAACATAAGAAACTGTCAGAGTTGCCTTTTCTGGACACTCTCATGACAAAACCAAATAGTTTTAGAAATGACACATAGTCTGTCAAAGTCACACTATGGAGGTTTAAAGAGCCAAAATACAAACCTTTGCTGGTCGTTCTGGTGGGACTTGGAGAGCCAAGTATTTTTACGTGTTTTTTTTTTTTGTGTAAATTTCTGGTCTAAATTGTGCACACTTGTCATTCGGTCAACATTATCATGTTTTCCACATAATAGATCTACATTTCCACATCTGACACTGAGTGTAAACAACATGTTGATTAAGAACTTGCCTACACTGTAACTCTGTGGAGGGAAAATAAGATTCTTCTGCTTACATACTGTATGTAAATTGCAATTGTCCCTCACTGCCTCCTGAGCGCCATCATACGGTAGCTTACATACGAGGGCTGTATGAAAAGTTTTAAGCATCAGAAAAACTAAATGGGATGATGGATTTTGATCATTTATTTTTCAACATCGTTCCCCTCAAGGGCACTTGCTCCAATGGTGCTGACACACTTTTATCCCGGTGTAGAGCAATCGTTTTGTTTGGAACTCAAGAAACCCCACAACTGCAGCCATGACAGCATCATCACTGGGAAAATGGTGTTTCTGTTCAGGTATCAAAAGATGAGGGACTCACCTTCCAGAAACCTTTGAGAATCCCAGTTCTTTGGTCAAAATTTTGTCTGCTCGCTCAGTGAATATCCCAAGGCTATCTGACGACATGATATTCACCGATCTTGCATGATCATCTGCAGAGCAAGGTCAAGGTTATCCTTGGTTGTTGCTGTTGGGGGTCGTCCTGACCTTGGGTCATGTTCCGCACTGTCTTTTCTTATTCAAAAATCTGCAAAAAATATGTAAGAAGCATGGCTGAATCTTAAAATTTGGTAGAAATCCTTACAAAAGGTTTAACTTTAAAAAAAATTATAGGTTTGACCATGCATCAACATTTTTTATACACAATACTGAAACTTTTTATACACCGCTCATATATGCATGCTAACAATGTAACCAGTGTGTTCAAGTGCACTTCATAAGACTAATCACACGACAACATTTGCAGATTTTGCATCCTGAAGTATAATGCACACCCCCCTTCTACTCGATGATGGCATAGCATTTTATTAATACTGTTGATAACACATAAAACAGTCTTAAATAAATATTTAACACTGTTTGACTTAAACATTTTTTGGGATTAAATATTTCTGCATAAAATGTTTGTGCATAGTGCTGTTTATCCTCTACATTACACATCCTTGGCCAAGACTTGAAAAGCAACATCTGGCTCATCTCCAATCTGAAAAATATCCATCGTAGCTACCTTTGGGGACTTGGTCAAGTTCTGGTGCCTCCTGAATTCGTGAACTGTGATCCTATTTTGCTCCCACAGCATCTCATCCTCTGTGCCATCCATGGTGTTTGTGGGGACACATTTTTTGAATCACAAGAGTTTCCTCTCACCCACCTGAATGGCGTCAGGTGGCTATCAAAACAACATGAGCTCAAACTACGTCAAAACGAGGGTCATGGGCACATTTACATGTACGCTCTCCCGTTTTTTTTTTTTTTTTTATGTGCTCGTGACGCTCGTATTACATAGGTTGAGCTCACGTTGTCTTTATACCCACCTGAAGCCATTGAAGCGAGCTATCGTTGTTTTGGACTGCGGCGGTACTTCCTGGTTGGCGGCGTCATCGGCACGAGCTACACAACTTGCCATTGTAGTCGACATTTTCTGTCTTGGTTTAAATTAAAACAAACTCACGGGCAGTCTTTATTTATCTTTGGTGATGTACCAACAAACATGCTACGCTAATGATCATAAAATGCAAGCTCCCCGAGGAGGTCATAGAGTTCAGGTTGGGGGCGCTCATTACCGTAATAAATCTAAATGTGTAACATAAGACTTTGAATATCATATCGAAATGTATATCTATTCCTTTTTTTTTTTACCACTCTATGTACCTGTATGCAACTATACAATGTGATTGTATTTTTTATTTTAATCCATACCTAAATATAATGCTGTCCATTGAAATTTTGAAAATATTTTTAGAAAAATTTGCGCATTATTTTCGAGAAATTACAGCATTCATATTGAGATCTTGCAAGGATTTTGTTGTTACCAAACCCCCTTTTACAGTCACTTGAATAATACAAGAACAAAGTATTATCTTTCATCTTTCCATCAATTTATTTAATACTATAATCAAGCCATGCAATGTTTTTGTTTCTGAGTCATAACGGTCCGCTGAGTGAAACCGTGCCTACAATGTGGCCCGTCACAAAAATGAGTTTTGACAACCGTTCTAGAGAAACCTCCAAAAGACCCGTTGAGACCCGCATTTATTAAAAATTTAAAAAAGTAATCAAAATGTTGGAAAATTTTTCTAGTTATATCATGTTGAGTTACACTATCACATTTTCAGTGGTAATTTGTTATTGCAAGCAACCATATTTCCAATGCCATTTTCGCAACAATGCTCCTCAGCGACAGGTTCAGCTTGATTAATTTTAGAGTTTAGAATTTTTTTTTTTTTTTTAAACAGACTAAACCTTTGGGGGAATAGAGTACATGGCAGTGCAGTCAAATATGCAACAAGGCTTTGTCATCGTCCATTGTTGCTGGCAACTATAGTATATCATATCACTTCTACATTGACACATATTGTGTTTTTGTTCATTTCCATCAGGTATCTGTACCTGCTGTTCTCCAGCGACGACCTGATGCCATTGGAAAGTTGGGTCTTCAACACTGAGGCCCACCCACTTCCTGTGCTCCACTTGGGTAACGTCACCCTGCCGGGCAGCGAGCCAGCTGAGCAGTGAAGGGTGCTGCCCGCCTGCCCCCCTGCCCAACACTCCCATCAACAAACACTGGACTGATTGTTATCAGGTTCTTCAGATGTGGACCGTATCGGAGCATCTGAGAATTCCCTCAGAATGCTGGTGCTCCAGAGTGGACCTTTTTTTTTTTTTTTTTTTTTTTTTTTTTTTTTTTTTTAATGGGGCAATTTTTGGCAGTTGTGTGACCAAACTCTTTATCTTTCTTTGTTTAATAGGGACACACCATTTGAATCGAAACTCTTACTTTCATGCCGCAATCTTTTTGGACATGTGCGGATCCTTCAGAGCGGACAACTGACTTGCGTCGTCATCAGTCCATCTTAAAATATCACCCTGCCAAATGGATGCTGCTTTTTGATTCCTCCTTCTCAGTTTTTGTTCCATTGTGAGCTCGTGCCCTCTTTTCCCATATTGTGTGCTTCATTTGTAGTATCCACGGACAACACAAACCCAATGAAGAGCGTATTCAGTCGCACAATTATCTGACTCATTGGCCGCTGCCTTCATTCATCACATACTATACATTCTATACTCCCATCACCTCCTGCCTTTTTCATTCAGTAGTTTTTGGCTATCATCAGCATTCTGAAATGAAGTAAATCTAATTTTATCCCACAGTCTTCATTTCCTGGATTTTGTGGTAAATTGTTCAAGTTGTCTTGTTCAAGGGTCTTTAACCATCATTCTTGACTTTTTTTCTATGAAGTAATTCTGAAGACTAAGTTTCTAAGAAGACTTGTTTCAGTGAATCAAAACATTTGGCGACAAAAGCTGACAATGGAATAAAATTTCACAATTGTCTAATCTGCACAGTCAGTGACAGCTGAAACCAAATTTGACCGCATTGATAATGTATGGATCATAATAGCAAAACATTTTCCTGATTGCATGAAGTCTTTGAGGTAAACTTATTCAAATGTTGCGCCGATTTATTGAGTAACTAACGACAATCACAATGTCATGATTTTTCACTTTTCTCAAATTGTCAAAAGATATTTTGTTTAGTAAGGTGTTTTGGCAAAAACTTTCTTGAAGCTGAATTTGGAAACTATTCAGGAAAAAACACGACTGTGGATTTGTTTAGTTCAAATGTTTATCAGTCAAACTCGGTGATGGTTGTCTACAGATGAGTCTTGAATTGCACGTGACCACGACTTCAGTTTTTGTGAGTTACATTGTTTTATTAAGTAAGCCTTTTTGTCTAACTTGACACATTTGTGCCATTACTGTGCTTTTTTACTTTCAGACGTGATTTTTTTTCTGCTTGAAAAGTTTAAAACTATGAAGTGAAACAGACGCCAGACTGAAACGATGAAATTATTACTATTTAAATAAAAACGAACTCTTCTGAATGTGAGTTTTTAATGCAGACTGAATCGAGCCGTCTTGTGACTAATAAAATGAAATAAAGTACACGTTGTTTTTCCACATATCCCCAGATGTTCTGCGTTTTTTTGTTATCCAAAAAAAAAAACTTCCATAGTTTTTCAGATTAAAGGAAGACATTTTGGAGGGAAATGTGTTTTCCATTGAACTGACGCCATGAATTATTGGGATCTATGTGTGGAAAATCTAAAATTGAGGGGGTTTTCTTTAATTTTTTTCAGATTGGGAAAAAAAATCTACTTTCTTAATTTTTGGAAAGTGCATTAATTTTGGACTGATGTAATACATACACGATGACGTTACATTTTCCTCAACATCACTTTTCTTGTTCATCATCACTTTCAGAATTCCGTCAGCCATGTGGCCACCACAAGCCAGCCAAGAGTAACTCTGTTCTCTATTTGTATTTTCACTTCACTGCAAAAAGATGTGTAAATATGTTTGAAAATCAGACACTAATTCAATAAAGGTGTTGCTACAAGTGATTATCAATGTTGGTTTTAGTGAATCTGGGATGTTTGCATTTAAATGCAAAAGAGAAATTCTTTCAGATCAATTTGGTTTCATTCCATTTTACAACCTGACTAGTGCCTGATTCTTACATTGACAGATTAAAATTCTGATAACCGATTTTAAAACCCTGTATAACAAGAAGAGCCAATACACTGATCATTTTGCAACACTTAAAAATGGCAATTCTCAAGCAATAAGGAGACCTGGGTACTCTGTTAGTTTGAACTTTTGAATAACCACTCTGTCAAGAACAAAGAATTCAAAGTATCTTCATAATAAAAATTCAGGCTAATTTTAGCTCCTCTTCCTTTACCTCCTACTTTCCTGTCACCCAGAACTTTTTTTTGGCATTTTGGTGTCACAGAAAGAGCCCCAAAATACAGAGATTCCACACATAGTGTAGGTTTGGCTCCAACAACAAAAATGCAAATTGATCAAGGCTTCAAAGTAGTACAGAATGTACACATAATGTGTTAATTTAATTGTGATAAACATCATACAACACAAATACTATGTGCTCATGAAAAAAATGAATCAGCATATTATAGAGGTAATGGGATAGTAAAAAAAAAATGGAAGTCAGTTCTGTAGTGTTTTTTTTTTTTTTTTTTTTCCATTTGAAATCAATTTCAATGTGTATGCTTCAGAGTTAACAATATGGTTCTCTTAAGGGGCTTTCCCACTGCAGGAACCCTTGTAGAAACTCACCTCGGTAGCCCGGTAGCGAAAGCAGTGTTCAAAATAATAGCAGTCCAATGTGACTAACCAGATAAATGCACATTTTCAGTACATTAATATAAAAGGTTGATTGGAGAGGGGAACCCTGATAAAGAGGTGCCATAATTATAGGCTGTTCAGATAAAATCATCTCTAGTGCCTTAAAATGGAAATCAAAACCAGTGATATCTGGCAGAAAATGGAAGACAAGGATCAAAATTGATCACAGAATAACCAAAATGACAAAGGCTCAGCCAATGATCAGATCCAGGATGGTCAAAGACATTCTGGAGTTACTGGAGCAATATGGACAGTAATCTCTTTGTCCAATGTTGGACTTGATGAACACGATAGAGGAAGGCAGGTCATAGCTTCTGGGTTTTTCGGCCGAACCTGTCTGCACGGGGAACATGGATTTGGCGGAAAAGAGGAAGGAAAAACAGAAGCACATAAACTCTGCAGGCAGGATGGCCGGAGACCGAGTGGCCCTGCTTGCAAAACGTTCGGAGCAGACGTGGTGCCTACTTACATCCCCACGGAATTTGCTCAGGTGCCCAAAAAGGGGGTGCTTGGAGAGGGGAAGCCTCCGATGTGTTCTTGTCACCTCGTGGTGAGCTGGGGCGTCCTGGCTGGCCCAGTCTTCAGCAAGTTGGTTGGATGCGATGAGTTGAGCGAGGTGAGAGTGTACAGTAGGTGAGGCCTTTTCATCGCCAGGCAGAAAGGGAGCGGGGTTTCCCCCCCCTCTCCCCATTCCTTTTCTACCACCATTGGGATCAAAAAGGGGAGGTGGAGTGCCTCTGAATGTCACATCTCCATTTCAGGATTGTTCTGCATTCAAACCTAGTGGAATAAAATATTATTGGATTCAAGATAACAAAACCATTGTCCCGCCTTGCATTGTCATGCGGCCTTCCTCTTTAATCCCCGTAATGACTGTTTCGATTGTTTTTGTTGAAAACAACAATGTGGCATCTGTGAGGTGTGGGGTAAAACATTTAATCCGTTTGTTGACAAACGAATACGATATCAGACATGCACATTTTCAAGATTACTACTCGCGTTCATGTTGAAGACTATTTTACTTTTATTGCACTTTCATTATTTGCTTAAATATGACCTTATACATTTAATCAACGGCTAAAGTGTTGCCCATTTTCTAATCAGACAAGGATGTGTTATGGAGCCGGTGGTTGTCCTTGATCTTTGTATGCAGAAAACCGTCTGGCGCCATACTCCTCTCCCAGGCGTTGCCGTGGAGATGAACAACACCAGATAAGGAGCGGAAAGTTACCATCCCGCCCCAGGATCTGACTTCGGGGGGGGCAGCCACTTCTACCATGGACCCATACATATAAAAACCTCGTGTTACTGGGCAGCTTTTGTCTTGTTCTTTGGCTATCCTGCCAGAAGACACACGTCTCGTGTGCGGCAGATACCTAGATGAGACCCGGACGTCTGTACTGCACATTCCTTTGTAATAAATCCATTTGCTGTTAACTTTTTCTAATCATTGGTCACATCTTCCTCGACTCGTAAACACGCGTAGGGTCCAAACTCGCAAATCCCTACAATGTGAAGTTGTCAAATCAGTGACATTCTAATGAAGGTTGTTAGTTAATTGGCGGTTGTCGCGAGTACTCCGTCCATTGTTCCAGACCACATTGGCCTGCTGTCACAGCCGACAGCAGGAAGGAGCAGTCTTTGTTGATGAGCCACTTCAGGCTGGCTGGTGGTGGAAATTATTTTTCCTGTTCAATAGTGATGCGGCCTGGTCTGGAGTTTTAGGTCACTGTGCCATCAGGTGAGCGTCTGTTCATTACACTAGTACGGTATTTGCAGTACAAACATGGCTGCAGACATTAAAGTAACACAGCAAAAAAGAAGCGAATACATCCATCCATTTTCTGAGCCGCTTATCCTCACGTGGGTCCCAGGACTGCCAGAGTCAATCCCCCCTGTCATTCGGCAGGAGGCGGGGTACACCAGTCGCAGGGCACATGGAGTCAACCGTCGCACTCAAAATCACACCTAGGTGACATTAAGAGTCTCAAATTAATGTATGTTTTTGGGATGTGGGAGGAAACCAGAGTGCCCAGAGAAAATCCACACAGACACAGGAAGAACATGCAAACTCTACACAGGAGGCACCAGGATTTGAATCCTGGTCCTCAGAACTGTGAGGGCATAGCTATACAGCTGTATCACCATGGTACTCAAGCTAATATATCCATCCATTTTCTTAGCCGCTTATCCTCACAAGGGTCGCGGGAGTGCTGGAGCCTATCCCAGCTGTCATTGGGCAGGGGGCGGGGACCACCCTGAACAGGTTCCCAGCCAATCTCAATCTCAGGGCACATAGAGAAAAACAGTCGCACTCACAATCACGCCTTGGGGCAGTTTAAAGTGTCCTTAAGGTTGCATGTTTTTGGGATGTGGGACGAAACAAGAATG
Source organism: Syngnathoides biaculeatus (assembly GCF_019802595.1). Taxonomy (NCBI): domain Eukaryota; kingdom Metazoa; phylum Chordata; class Actinopteri; order Syngnathiformes; family Syngnathidae; genus Syngnathoides; species Syngnathoides biaculeatus. The sequence goes on from NC_084653.1 coordinate 3,563,904, forward strand.
CCTGGAGAAAACCCACACAGGTGGGTCCAGGATTGAACCCACGACCTCAGAGCTGTGAGGCCAATGCTTTCCAGCTGAGCCACCTTTGGAGACTGTGAGTGCCACTGTCTACGTCTGTTTCCATGTGCCCTGCGGTTGGCTGGCAACCAGTTCAGGGTGTACTCTGCCTCCTGCCCGATGATAGCTGGGATTGGCATTCCCGCGACCCTCGTGAGGATAATTGGAAAATGGATGGATGGATGGTTAAAGAGGACATTAACTTGAAAGCTTGAAATACCAATATTTTTTTGATCCACTAGATGACAGTATTCAGCGACATCATCCTCATTTGCTGAAAATACTGAGTTGCTTGGAAAAACCAACCACATGGATCACAGGAACCTTTTGCTGGTGGAAAAGCCCCTATGGTTTACGTACAAGTTTCCAGAAAGTTCTCTCAATGTAGCCATCACCTACCAGCAGAAGTTGTTGGTACTCTGTTCAATTTAATCAAGCAAGATTTTGGATAAATTGTACTTGTGAGAGTAGTTTGAATGTGTCATAATTTTTACTTTGAGTATTCATGTCAACAGGGATTAATATTTTTACAATGATTGACATTTATCCATTCTTACGTGTGTGTCTACTTTTAGATTTCACTTTTGACTTCAGCAAAGGGCGCTATCCCCCCCAATCCAACAAGATCACTAGTTTCATTTGTCATCATTTCACCAAACAAATGGCGCAAGGCTGTCACATGACCATATCCAAACCTCTTTTGGGCCAATCAAAATGACTCATTTCGTGAAGAGGGGTACTGCGTGTTTTATGGACTCCAAAAAACAAGCCTTGCATTTGCCCAAACGTGGACATGACAGCCCACTTCTAACTTCCAAAAACACCTTGTGGGAGGATGCAGATGTTTCTTTTGGTCTTTTGGCAGTACATCTGGCAACATTATGGTCATGGTACTTGAGTATTTTTTTTCTTCTCCAGAACACGTTCTTATGCTTACTCAAGTCAATATGTGGAGGACATTATTGAGTCTTATTAGGGGGCCACTACTTTTTTCTCTTAATTGTTTTTTTCGCCTTAGTAAGTAAAATCACCATTTAAAAACTGCATTTTGTTTACTTGGATCATATTTGTTAGATGTTTACAATGGTTGGGCGGTTTTAAAGTGACGTAAAAATGCAAAAAAAAAAAAAAAAAAAAAGAATTTGAGAATGGAGCAAATACTTTTTTACAGCACTGTAAATGATCACAGTGGGTTTTTTTTCTTTTCTTTGTTTTTTTTTTTTTTGCATGAGCACAAGCAAGAAAACAAAACGAGAAAACAAGAATCAGTCACTTGACCTTTGTTACACAGAAACCAACTTCCCACACTGCTTGTCAACTTCCTCTTTTTCCGAGTCACTAGTGATGGCGAATCCCCTCCAGTTGGGGCCACCCCCTGACACACAGACACACACTTCCAATGCTTATTTCATCTTACCAATTCAAAGAAGAGGATGTTCTTTCAGTGTGACGCAAATAGAACTCGAACGTTCATTACACAACACGCACTGAAGTTGAATACGATATGTACCACATGATCAGTTCAGAATGATAACATAAATGACAGACGACAGGAACTGTCTTCAATTTAACATCAAACAAAGGGCAAAGTTTTGTTTTCAACCATGTCCAACAACTTAAACGCATTTTCAAAGATTTATTCATGGACTTTGTATTGTATCACATCAGGGTACTTATCTACTAGGCTTTTATCAGGTAAATTTTAGAAAATAACTTATCCTGGTTTAAAACCCTGATGCTGTCCTGAAATCGTAATTAGATCCTACACCAATTTCTGTGAAGAGGTGTGGATTCCAGCAAAGTCATTTCGGCCCAAAAAACATATTGAGTTCCGATTTCCTACATTTCAGAATGAGGGTCAGTAAGTAGTTGTTTTTTTTTTCAAACTAAATATTGTTTGGGGCTAGGTCGGGCACATCCCGAAAGGGTAATATGATCTCCCTTCCCATGGGCTAACAAACTGTGAGAGGGGCCATGGAGGTCATGTATGTTGTGAGCTGGGCAACCTTGGTGATCCAATCCCCAGCTACAGAATCTAGCGCTAGGGACATGGAATGTCACCTCTTTGCCAGGGAAGGAGCTCAAGCTGGTGCGTGTTCCAACTGCGTATATTTGGACTCGCCTCTACGCACCACTTGGGCTCTGATACCAGTCTTCTTGAGAGGGGTTGGACTCTGTTCCACTTTGGAGTTACCTACGGTGAGAGGTGCTGAGCAGGTGTGGGTATACTTATTGACCCCCGTTTGGTGCCTGTATGTTGGGGTTTACCCCGGTGGATGAGAGGGTAGCCTCCGGGGAGGGGGACAGGTCCTAACTGTGTTTTGTGTCCAGGCCTACACACCAAACAACAGTTCAAACAGTGAGACCTGGAAGGGTGTGATTGGGAAGAACGGCCCCTATGATCAGAACCCAGTGGTGTTCTGTTAGTAGACGTCTGTGCTCACCAAGTATTGTCCATAATGACCATCATATTCAGCTGTCCACATGTGCACTTGGCACCCGGACACCCTTGATTGCAGGTTGATGATTGACTTTGTGGTCATGTCATTGGACTTAGGACTGCATGTCTTGGACGTTCGGGTGAAGAAAGGGGCAGAGCCGGTCCAACGTGCCCAAATGTATTGAGGGTCAGCTGGCAGATTCCCCTGTCAGAAGGTATTTCAACTTACAACTCCCAAAGAACCATGTTGCTGGGGAGGCGGGGGACATTGAGTGTGATATTCCACGCCTCCATTGCTGAGGCACCCGACCATAGCTGCCTGTCGTGATGGCAACCTCTGAACACGTTGGTAGTCACCAACAGTGAGGGATGCCGTCAAGCTGAAGAAGGAGTCCTGTTGGGCATTTCTGGCCTGTAGGACTCCCGAGGCAGTTAATATGTACCGTCTGGCTAACCGGAATGCAGCTTTGGTGGTTACTGAGGCAAAAATGCAGGTGTGAGTGGAGTTCGGTGAGGCCATGGAGAATAACCTCAAGGAGAAAGCAGTGCATCGTCAAAACTGTGTATAGTGAGCATGGGGCACTGCTGACCTCAACTCGGGACGTTGTGAGTCAGTGGGGAAAATACTTCGAAGGGCTCCTCAATTCCACTGACATGCGTTTCCATCAGGAAGCAGAGTCTAGGTTCTCTGAGGCTCTTCTATCTCTGGGCTTGAGGTCATGGAGGTGGTTAAAAAGCTCTTTGGTAGCAGGTACTCAGGGGTGGGTGAGATTCGCTCGGAGTTGTGAATTTTGTGGGGATGTCCTGGTTGACAGGCCTCAGCAACATCGTGTGGACATCAGGGTGTCTGTACAGTGCCTCTGTATTGGCAAATTGGGGTGGTGGTCCCCCTTTTTAAAAAGGGGGACAGGCAGGTCTGTTCCAATTATAGGGGGATTATACACCTTCCTGGTAAGGTTTATTCAAGGGGGCTGGAGAGGAGGGTCCGTTGGAAATTCGAATATCAGATTCAGGAGAAGCAATGTGGTTTTCGACCTGGCCGTGGAACAGTGGACCAGCTTTATACCCTCGGCAGGATTGGGAGGGTGCATGGGAGTTTGACCAACCGGTCTACATGTCTTTTGTGGACTTTGAGAAGGTGTTCAACCGTATCCCTCAGGTCCTGTGCGAAGTTCTTTGGGAGTGGGTAAGCCGCTGATATGGGCAGTTCGGTCACTGTACGACTGGTGTCATTCGGACTCCTTTCCGTTGAGAGATGCACTGGCTGTCACTCCTTTGTCACCAATGTTGTTCCTAACGTTTATGAACAGAATTCCTAGGCGAAGCCTGGGCGTAGAAGGGGTCCAGTGTGGAGGCCTGAGCATCGCATCTCTGCTCTTTGTAGAGGATGTGGTTCTGTTTGCTTCAACAAGCATTGATCTCCAACACTCACTGAAGCGGTTTCCAGCTCAGTGTGGAGTGGCTGGTATGAGAACCAGCACCTCAAAATCTGAGACCATGGTTCTCAGTCAGAAAAGGGTGGTGTGCCCTCTGCGGGTCGGGGATAAGATCCTTCCCCAAGTGGAGGAGTTCAAGTATCTTGGTGTCTTGTTCACGAGTGAGGGACGAATGGAGCAGGAGATTGACAGGTGAATCGGCGTAGTGTCTGAAGTGATCCGGACTTAGTATCAGTCCGTTGTGCTGAAGAGGAAGCTCAGTCGAAAGGTGAAGCTCTCAATTTACCAGTCGATCTATATTCCTAGTCCCACTCAATGGTCATGTGGGTCGTGAATGGAAGAACAAGATGCTGGATACAAGGGGCCGAAATTAGTTTCCAACACAGAGTGTCCAGGCTCTCCCTAAGTGATTGGGTGAGAAGCTCGGTCATCCAGGAGGGGCTCAGTCTTGAGCCACTGCTCCTCCACATTGAGAGGAACCAGATAAGGTGGCTGGGGCATCTGATCCAGATACCTAATGGACGCCTCCTTGGTGACGTGTTCCAGGCACATCCCACCGGTAAGACACACCCGCAATGACCCAGGACACACTGGAGAGACTATGTATCTCGGCTGGCCTGGGAATGCCTCGGCATCCCTTTGGAACAGCTGGAAGAAATGGCTGGGGAAAGGGAAGTCTGGCTATCCCTAGTGAAGCTACTGCCCCCGCGACCCGACCTTGAAAAGCAGTATAAGATGGATGGATGGATGGATGGATGGATGGATGGACAAATACTTTTACTCCATCTTCAGCACGTGGTGCTACCATTTTCTTGTCAGTTCTCGTGAATTCATGCTGTACCGCGCATAACGAGATCAAAATTCACGATGGCGTCTCGGCTGCTTTCAACCACCTGACTTAACTCTGTGCAAAGCAGCGCACATGCACAAACTATCTACAACCAGGGGTTGGGAACCTATGGCCCGCGAGCCATATCTGGCTCTGTTGATGGTTGACCCTAAACCCTGGCTCACAGAGCCCTCATAACGAAATCCTGTACAGATAATTTCTGTTGTGCGGGCAACGCAAATGACCCAAAGGCAGTTTGTCCTAGTGGGGTTGCCATTGTGTGCTGTAGCAGTCAATGTGTGCAGGTGCAGAAGTGTCGAATGCAGATCGGGTCGGAACAACGAATTATGGTAACGCTTTTGACAAAGGTCGCTCAAAGAAACTAAATATGAGTACTGAACTTTTCAACAAGAATGGACAGCCTTTGTGGAGAGAGAGGGTTCTGTTGTGTGTCTAAATTCCCAGAGGGGGAGTATGCCAAAGCATGCGTACTTGATGTTGCCAAAAAATATTTTGACAACTTCGCATAAAGACAAGATAATCAAACGAATAAAAGACATGCCTTTGTCGGCAAGAACTGTTCACCATCGTACCATCATGATGGCAAATCAAATTGTTCATGATTAATGCATGGGAGTCTAAAGGTCTGCATGAAGCTTAAAGGGGAAGTCCGGTCGTTGAATTAACAATGTAACAGATAGGTCATGACATATGGACTGCACCTTGAAAATATTAGGTTAATCTGATGTGATTTAATAGTGTTTTGACATTTTTATCAGCAACTTTGAATTTTCATGGGCACCGCCATTTTGATGAGTCACATGACTTACGTGCGTGGATGTGACGTATGACGTGCGCAAACAAAGGCTTCTTGGATTTATCCTCATCTGATGAAGAAATAGCAGTATTGGTTGATCGGAAAGACAAAGGAATACTTCCATACAGATTTGAACCTGTGGCTGTAAATAATGGAGAATTTTCGGATGGTTCTTTGGACGGGAATGACTGACTATTCGAGGCCAACATGCAGGACACACCATTCACCCATCCTATCAATTTCTGAATGCGTTTAGGCCAGCCACCAGATCAATGGTGCACATGCGACTGAAGCGTAGCCATGGACAATCCTCTGATGAATCTTTGTTGTCAGAAACTTGAGGAACTGGAAGGAAAGATATTTGCCGAGAACCTGGATTGCATTTCCTCCATAGCTAGTTTCATGGCATTGTCCTCTGGAAGCCTGCACTGAGGACAGCCCTCGTGGTGATGAATAATGTGAAAAAGGCAACTCTGGTAGAACCCATTAGTGAAAGGTAGGCCTTATTTTGTGGGAAAGGTTGTTCATACTTTCTTGCGGCTTGTCCCGTTAGGGGTGGGCACAGCTTGTTTTCTCAGATGAACTCTCATATTTGTTTGGCACTCTTTTTACGCCGGATGCCCTGCCTGACGCAACCCCTCTCAGGGAGGTGGGAAAGGTTTTATATATATATATATATATATACACACACACACAAAAAATCCAACATTTAAAATTCAAACGCACTATTTTTAGTCTCCTGAGATTATTCGCTTTCTAAAATTCAACCGGCTACAATTTGCTGTATAAAATTCACTGTCTAAATTCTGCGTGAAGCCATAAAATATTTCAGTAGTGACCAACTTATTTGGAAGTGTTCCTCCGTTTTCCTGATCAACCGATACTCCTATTTCTTCATCAAATGAGGATAAATCTGAGAAATCAACACTGGTCATAATTGTGTCGCAACGTAAGCAAGCCTTTGTTTGTGCACATAGTATGTCACATCCACGCACGTAGGTCATGTGACTTGCCAAAATGGCGGCGCCCATAATTGCCAATAAAAATCTTCTCAAAACACCATTAAATGATATCAAATTAACCTCAAATTTTCAAGGTACAATACATATGACATGATCTATCTGATACATTATTAATGCAACGACCGGACTTCCCCTTTCAACAGACTATAAAGCCTTCAGCAAAACCATGCAACACCAGAAGTCACATTAATGGTAAGAAGTACTTTTGTTATCATTGGTCAGCAACAGCGTAACACTGTTATTTGAAATAATTCTGAGACACTAAAAGTGTTGGTCTTACATCAATGCACAAATACACTTGCATTTAGTTTTTAAAATACTGCATGGCTCTTTTGAATTTACATTTTTTACATTTTTGCTCCCAATGTTATGTTATGAATGTTATGTGATATATTATACTATATATAAATATTGTAGGGATTTGGGAGTTTGGACTCGATGCGTGTTCGCTGATCGAGGAAGAGCTGACCAATGATTCGACAAAGTTAACAGCAAATGGATTTATTACAAAGGAATGTGCAATACAGACGTCCAGGTCTTATCTAGGTATCTGCCGCACACGAGATGTGTGTCTTCTGGCAGGATAGCCAAAGAACAAGACAAAAGCTGCCCGTTTACACCAGGTTTTTATATGTATGGGTCCATGGTATGGCATGAGGCACACAAATTTCAGTATTGGGTGTCCAAGTGCCCACTTCGTGGCGCAAATCTGTCATCTGCTCCCTTGGCAAATTTGTGGTCTGCTTCCATACTTCCTTGTTCATTTGCACACTTCAACCTCTCGAACACCACCAGAACACAAGCAAATCATTTTTTTCTTCCATAGTGTCAGCAGATGTGTGACACAATTAAAGGGAATGAGAGGAGCCATTTTAACTGCACATGATATAAGTCAGGTATGTAACATTCCAACCAGAAGAAGCAGATCGACGCAGGTTTTATTAAAGACATAATCTGTAAAGGAGCCCCCAAGACTAGAATTCAGTATTACAACCACAGAAACTGTTGTACCTATATGCCATAGGACCTTGTGTGTGATGATTCGTTAAGATTCTATCTACATCAGGGGTCTCAAACTCTGCGACTGGAGGCAGAATCTGGTTGAGGCTGGACCACAGATGCAGATGCATGCACGCGCAATTTTAATTAGAAATAAATTTTAAAAATCAAATCTTCTCAAACGTATTTCTTGGTTTTTTTTTTTTTTCAACACAAAATAAGATAGACAACGATGCTGCTGTAAACACTGGTCAAAATGACGAATAAAACTCCATGGAAATGCTGCTGTAAATTTCACTCACTGAAAAATGTTTATCTGTTTGTATCAAGACCAGTCAATGTCATGCCCCCAAGAGCCATATACCCCTCCAGAACCACCAGTTTGAGATGCCTGATTAACATAATTTTGTTTAGAAAGGCAACCAAAGGGGAAAAAATTTTTTTTTGGAAGAGACAGTTGTTTTAAGTGCACATTTATTGTTCCATGCATTGCTCTGACATAGCTGGATTTTGTTTATTTCTCATCAGCCACCTTGTTGGGGAGCTCAGGGTTCCTTAGGAAGATGTATGATTTTAGGCCTTTATTGTATTCCTTCATCATCAAAGCATGTCTGGAATGCACCCCTTGGGGGCACAAGCCAGGGAAATCTGTAGGCTATTCCCAGGTTTGTCCAGGCAAGTCCCAAGCCCAGGTAAATGCAGAGGCTTGCGTCTGGAAGGACATCTTCTTCATCATTTAAAAACTTTTACAAACAAATATAAGCGTTCATCGAAAAAAATCACATGCCAGATTGGTCATGGCCTGGATAAACAACGCCCGCCCCCGGCACTGCTAACCTGCAGGGTGTTGGTGGAAATTCAGCTACTGTGGGTCGAAGACAAAGAAGAGGAGGAAAGTGGACTCTTTGTCAGAAGAAGAATTGGATTATACAGACACTACAACTGAGTCTAGGGACTTTGAATGTTGGGACTATGACAGGAAAAGCTCAGGAGTTAGTTGACACGATGATAAGGAGAAAGGTTGATATATTGTGCATCCAAGAGAGCAGGTGGAGAGGTAGTAAGGCTAGAGGTTTAGGGCAGGGTTTAAATTATTTTATCATGGAATAGATGGGAAGAGAAATTGAGTAGGGATTATTTTAAAGGAAGAGCTGGCTAAGAATGTTTTGGAGGTAAAAAGAGTATCAGATCGAATGATGAGGCTGAAACATGAAATTGAGGGTGTTTATATAATGTGATTAGTCGGTTATGCTCAAAGGTAGTATTTTGTCATAGACCAGTGGCACGGGGGCAGACCCAAATGCAGGACTTCCACATAAATACATAATGTTCAGAGTAGTTTTATTCCCAAAAACAGTGCAATACCACAAGGCAGTCCAAAACAAGGCAGTGGCACCAAAACGCTAGGCTAGCCAAGATCCAAAAAGCGTGAAATAAGGTTCGATGACTATGAGACAAACCAAGAAACATAAGACACGATCAAACTAAAATGGCACAGACTCACTGTGACAAAGGATTACTCCACGCTAACTTACACACTTAACGGAGTATCCCAGACTGCAGGGGAGCATGCGCAATGAACTAGCAAACGCCGATGACACATTTACCACTTAAGTACTTATTTCATTAGTGTCCCAAATGTGACACAGCTGTGACAGCTGTCCAACACCCCCGACCCCAGTCTGTCTGATGGACATCCAGGCCACCCATAGCGAAGTGTCCGGCCGAGCAGGTCAGGAGGTTGGCCAGGATGCCAAGCACCAGGGTCCCCACGGGGCAACTCGGGTGGACGTCCTCAAGGAGGAACAAAAAGGCTTAGGAGTAACCAGACGGGAGCAGGTGACGGTTCAAGAAGAAGACCTCCCAGGATGTGGTCGCATGCCAGTGGCTGCCGCAGGATGGTCGCCGCTGAGGCGTGGTCATGAGGCGGCCAAGATTTGGTCGCCATCGGGGTGTGGTCATCAGGCAGCCGGGAATCTGTCGCCATTGAAACGTGGTCATCGGGCAGCTAGGAATTGGTCACTATTGAGGTGTTGTCATTAGGCGGCTAGGAATCGATCACCGCAAAAACAGGAGAGGAACCGGGCCGGGAATTGGTCGCCATCGAGACGTGGTTATCAGGCGGCCAAGGATGGGTTGCCACTGAAGTGTGGTCGTCAGGTGGCCGAGGATCAGTCGCCGTCGAGGCGTGACTGGGGGCTGAGAAAGCAAAAATGTTGACTGGCCTTTTGGAAAGAGGTGAGTCAGTTTCTCGATGGACACGAGGAGCTCCCGGAAGATTAGACTACTACAGCCAAGTTGATCAGAGAGACAGACAGCAGAGTACTTGGTGTGTCTTCTGGTAGGAAAGGGGAAAACGAAACTTGGTGGTATACCCCAAAATATAGGAAGTCATACAAGGAAAGAGATTAGTGAAGAAGAAGTTGGACAGTCTGAGGACGGAGGAGAGGCGAAAGGAATACATTGAGATGTGACGTAGGAAAAAGGTAGAGGTGGCGAAGGCTAAAGAAGAGGCATATGACGACATGTACACCAGGTTGGACACGAAAGAAGGAGAAAAGTATCTCTTCAGGTTGGCCAGACAGAGTGATAGAGATGGGATGTGCAGCAGGTAAGGGTAAGGATAGAGATGGGAATGTGTTGACTGGTGCCAGTAGTGTGCTAAATAGATGGAAAGAATACTTTGAGAAGTTGATGAATGAAGAAAACGAAAGAGAAGAGTAGAAGAGTCAAATGTGAATGACCAGGAAGTGGCAATGATTAGTAAGGGGGAAGTTAGAAAAAAAAGAGGATGAAGAGGATGAAAAATGGAAAGACAGTACACTGTTAAAAAATTTCTATAGAACACTTCTAAAGAATTTCAATAAAAACATTCTATACAAATGCGACAGAACTTTAGGATCCAAGTTCTATACAAATTCTATAGAAATATTCTATAGAAATGCTGTACAAATATTCTATAGAAATGCTATAGACTTTAGGACCCAAGTTCTATAGAACTGTTCTAAAGAACTTGTTCTAAAGAACAGTTCTATAGAACCGTGTTCTGAAGAGAGTTCAACAGAACTGTTCTAAAAAAAATTGAAACAATATTGCAGTCGTAAAGTGCATTAATGTGACAATCCCACATACAATCGTTGCCTTAGAAACATAGAACAACATATAAACAATGTTGCCATGCTACATGGAAACTGAACCATTAAAACTGATTGAAAACTTTATTGTGCAGTGTGAAACCAGACTGTTTTTAAATCAAACTACAGACAATTACAAACAATTAGGTTATTCAGCCCACAGTAATACTTGTAACATTTAGAACAAATAACTTTTTTTCTTAAATTCTGCTACAATCAAATTAAAATATAATATTCCACTACGTGAACTTTAACTATGTGTCTCTCATATTTACTGTCCGTCCTGGTTCCTCCTGCCCTGTTTCCTGCCACTGCCACCACATCTGTCAGGCGCATATTTCAGGCATGACATGGCCGCACTTCGTACATGACTCAGGGTCCTCTCATGGTTTCTCAAGACACAATCTGAGTTCAAAATTAAGAGACTTGGTTATTATTACGTCTGGCAAACAGTATAACTATCAGTTAGGAATCTATCAAACACAACAATCCATATTTTGTTTATAGAAAGAGCATTGCTCAGAAGTCTGCAAACAGCACACAAAATACTTTCAATTGCATTAGTAAATGCAATATCGTTTGAAAGTTAAAACAAGTACAAAATCATCACCTCATTCTCAACTGTACGTTACTGGTAAAAAAAAATTACATTCTGTACAAAATATGCAATATTCAATGACCTCTTCAGGAGCTGTTTCACATTTTCCATGAGGGTTACCCATCCCACTTTCAACATTTGTAATTTTTGCAAATCAAAAAGAGGATGAAAAAATTGGGAATTAAAGTTTGATGTTAAAATTAAACTCAACAACTTTTTCCACACTTAATCTTAGCAGTTTGGCAGAAGCAGAAGGGTCTTCTATCACCTTCTGTTCAAGGACAGTGAAGTCGACCAGATATTTTATCTCTACAATGTCGATGTTCTCTTCTTGTGCTGCCCTATGGTCTTGATTGTGACTGTGTTCCTTAACTCAATAAGCAGCATCAGCCCTTTTTTTGGAACCCTGAACGACAACACATGCACAATGCAGAAGCACAAATATGACAAAAAGGTCTTAAGACGAGTTATTCATAGACATTTTTGGCTTACTGTCTTCTTACATGGGCCAACTCTCAATGGAGGAATGGTAGAGGCTCATGTTTGGTGGTGGACGGCCATGTCTTCATGGTGACAGTGAACCACCTGTTCCACTGCCTAAAACAGTATGAATAAAACAGAATATCATGGTAACCAAGTTTTTTTATTGTGCCCTTTGGCCCGGATATCTTCTTATAAAGTGCTTTCAACAGAACATGTATTTACTTTGATGGTCTTGCAGGGCAATTAGAGCACTGGCATCACTTTTCGAATCCTCCACTTTGGGAGGTTTTTGGAGCTGTAAAGAAAATAAACCATGACCTGCAATATCACATTACTGAAAAGTTGATATAGTCATGACATAAATTCATTGAATTCCTGGACTCTTTGAAAAATAAAAACAAAACATCCGAAATTACACATTTATATAAAAAATATTGCTGAATTGTGCCTCACGGATGAGCACTGCTTTGGCCAGGCTGGCTCATACATACTCTCTGGGAGTCTGTCGCCACCGCGGCAGTATGTATGAGCCAGCCTGGCCGAAGCTGTGCTCGTCCACGAGGCATGACGCGGCAGCCTTCGCCAGGTTCGGCGCCGCGTCCGCTGGTTACGGCTTCAGCTGGGGTGGCTCATCTTTGGCGCCAGGGTGGCTTATCACGGTGCCAAGCCGGGCCGCTTTACGGTGTTGTCATCGCACATGGCTGAGTGCGCCACTGCCGACAGGGTTGTTCATAGCCGCCGCCATCGTCCGGGATGAACAACACCTTCAATGGTGGCAGTGATAAATAATTGTTTATGGTCCACTCAGCCGCGAGCGACGACAACGCCATAAAGCGGCCCGGCTCAGCGCCGTGATAAGCCACCTCAGTCGCGAAAATGAGCCACCGGCCAACAAGGGTGGCGGCCATAGTTGTTTGTGACGTCGTATACAGTCATCACAGTGGATCCCTGGCATTGAAAACACGCTGTGCCGAATGCCATTGCAGATGAACGAGAGTGAATTTTGGAGTTTTCTGATGCCCCTTCTGAGACTGAAGCTCTTTTTGAGGAAGAAAACATTTTAGAAGCGAGTGAAGCGACTACGGCCATTTTACCATATCGTTTTGAACCATATTTAGACGATACGCAGTTCAAAGACAAGGAGGACGAGGGGCCCGATGAAATATTCTCGATGACTGGCCCATAATTGTTTGATTTCCTCACCCTACTACAAGTGTCATGTATGTAGCGTACTCAGGAGGATCCATGTCGAACGAAGAAAATATCATGGGTGCTATCGAAATTAATCTAGAGCAATGTGTTATGTGTGTCTATATTGTTATTTTAGTTATTCATTCTTTATTCTTCTCTTTATTTTCGCCAAGGATGCCCAGACACCAGTGTCTGGTGGGAGGAGAGATCCTTTCTCCTGCCTGCCCCCGGTGCGACGGCACACACTGGCCCGCCTCCCCGCCTGACAACACATTGAGCACCCCTGACTTACGTACTTTATTACGTTCTGAGAGGAGGACTTGATTACAAACATTCGGGGGAAATAACATTCGCCTATTTGGAACACCCGTTCAACTTTGGTGACTATACGTCGTTTGGCTAGTTAGCTCGTGTTACACGCTACTAAACTGTGTTTGTACTTCCATTTTGTTATAGTTATGTGTTGTTTTGTATCAGGTGTGATTAAATTATCTTAAACGTAATACAAGTGTTTTGTTATATTTTGCTGGTATGACCAAGGGGATTTATTCTAAATTCACACGTAACATATGCTACAAACTGTGAGACAAATTAGTCCCCTCGAACTATTATTATTATTTTTTTTTGATAGCTCTATACACACCTACCTGTCATTTGGAACACACAAAGCTCTTGTCCTTTGGACCTGTGCAATCCATTTTTCAGGACGAATCGGGTCTTTTGGAAATGTGTGAAGAGTGACTCCATCCTCCCAAGTATTCAAGCAGAATCCAACAACACCACGAGCCGGCATTTTGGCTAACATGGAGGAAAAACAGCTAATTTCTCGAGTGTACAAGAGGTAAATACACTCAACTCTGAAGCTGTAGGTGTCTGAAAAATTAATCACATCCGGCTTCTTCTTCAACTCAAAACAGTCGACAGATTTTTCATGGCAGATGAAAAAAATGATATACGCCAACATCCTGACGTGCTGTAAACAAATTCCGGCTGATTTTTTTGGTTGACAACATACTAAATTTTATGTTTTAGGTGTCAGTGGCACTTTAAAAACAATTTCCATCAGAGACAAATTTAATTAACATTATATGATGCAACCCTATGGGGGCACAAACCAGTGGAATCTGTAGGCCGGTCCCAAGCCCGGATAAATGCAGAGGGTTGCGTCAGGAAGGGCATCCGGCGTAAAAACTGTGCCAAACAAATATGAGCGTTCATCTAAAGAATCCCATACCGGATCAGTCGTGGCCCGGGTTAACAACGCCCGCCCCCGGCACTGCTAACCTGCAGGGCGTCGGTGGAAATTCAGCTACTGTGGGTCGAAGACAAAGAAGAGGAGGAAACCGGATCCAGCGTCAGAAGAAAAAGAGGAATGCACAGAGCCTACAACTGAGTGTAGGGACTTTGAATGTTGGGACTATGACAGGAAAAGCACAGGAGTTGGTTGACATGATGATTAGGAGAAAGGTTGATATTCTGTGCATCCAAGAGATCAGGTGGAAAGGTAGTAAGGCTAGAAGTTTGGGAGCAGGGTTTAAATTATTCTACCACGGAGTAGATGGGAAGAGAAATGGAGTAGGGGTTATTTTAAAGGAAGAGCTGGCTAAGAATGTCTTGGAGGTGAAAAGAGTATCAGATCGAGTGATGAGACTAAAATTTGAAATTGAGGGTGTTATATATAATGTGGTTAGCGGCTATACACCACAGGTAGGATGTGACCTAGAGTTGAAAGAGAAATTCTGGAAGGAACTAGATGAAGTAGTTCTGAGCATCCCAGACAGCGAGAGAGTTGTGATTGGTGCAGATTGTAATGGACATATTGGTAAAGGAAACAGGGGCGATGAAGAAGTGATGGGTAAGTACGGCATCCAGGAAAGGAACTTTGAAGGGCAGATGGTGGTGGACTTTGCAAAAAGGATGGAGATGGCTGTAGTGAACACTTATTTCCAGAAGAGGGAGGAACATATAGTGACCTACAAGAGCGGAGGTAGAACCACGCAGGTAGATTATATTTTGTGCAGACGATGTAATCTGAAGGAGGTTACTGACTGTAAAGTAGTGGTAGGGGAGAGTGTAGCTCGACAGCATAGGATGGTAGTATGTAGGATGATTCTGGTGGTGGGTAGGAAGATTAAGAAGACAAAGGTAGAGCAGAGAACCATGTGGTGGAAGCTGAGAAAGGAAGAATGTTGTGCGGCCTTCCGGAAAGAGGTGAGACAGGCTCTCGATGGACAACCGAAGCTCCCGGAAGACTGGACGACGACAGCCAAGGTGATCAGAGAGACAGGCAGGAGAGTACTTGGTGTGTCATCTGGTAGGAAAGGGGAGAAGGAGACTTGGTGGTGGAACCCCAAAATACAGGGAGTCATACAAGGAAAGAGATTAGCGAAGAAGAAGTGGGATACTGAGAGGACTGAGGAGAGGCGAAAGGAGTACATCGAGATGCGACGTAGGGCAAAGGTAGAGGCGGCAAAGGCTAAACAAGAGGCATATGAAGACATGTACACCAGGTTGGACACGAAAGAAGGAGAAAAGGATCTCTACAGGTTGGCCAGACAGAGGGATAGAGATGGGAAGGATATGCAGCAGGTCAGGGTGATTAAGGATAGAGATGGAAATGTGTTGACTGGTGCCGGTAGTGTGCTAAATAGATGGAAAGAATACTTTGAGAAGTTGATGAATGAAGAAAATGAGAGAGAAGGAAGAGTTGAAGAGGCAAGAGTGAAGGACCAGGAAGTGGAAATGATTACGAAGGGGGAAGTCAGAAAGGCATTACAAAGGATGAAAAATGGGAAGGCAGTTGGTCCTGATGACATACCGGTAGAGGTATGTTCTAGTTCCCATTTTTAAGAACAAAGGGGATGTTCAGAGCTGTGGGAACTATAGAGGAATAAAGTTGATGAGCCACACAATGAAGTTATGGGAAAGAGTAGTGGAGGCTAGACTCAGGACAGAAGTAAGTATCTGCGAGCAACAGTATGGTTTCATGCCTAGAAAGAGTACCACAGATGCATTATTTGCCTTGAGGATGCTCGTGGAAAAGTACAGAGAAGGTCAGAAGGCGCTACATTGTGTCTTTGTGGATCTAGAGAAAGCCTATGACAGAGTACCAAGAGAGGAACTGTGGTACTGCATGCGTAAGTCTGGTGTGGCAGAGAAGTATGTTAAAATAGTACAGGACATGTATGATGGCAGCAGAACAATGGTGAGGTGTGCCTTAGGTGTGACAGAGGAATTTAAGGTGGAGGTGGGACTGCATCAGGGATCAGCTCTGAGCCCCTTCCTGTTTGCAGTGGTAATGGATAGGCTGACAGATGAGGTTAGACTGGAATCCCCTTGGACCATGATGTTCGCAGATGATATTGTCATATGCAGTGAAAGCAGGGAGCATGCAGAGGAACAATTGGAAAGATGGAGACATGCACTGGAAAGGAGAGGAATGAAGATTAGCCGAAGTAAAACAGAATATATGTGCGTGAATGAGAAAAGTAGAGGGGGAAGAGTGAGGCTACAGAGAGAAGAGATAGCGAGGGTGGACGACTTCAAATACTTGGGGTCAACAATACAGAGCAATGGAGAGTGTGGTCAGGAAGTGAAGAAACGGGTCCAAGCAGGTTGGAACAGCTGGGAGAAGGTGTCTGGTGTGTTATTTGACAGAAGAGTCTCTGCTAGGATGAAGGGCAAAGTTTACAAAACAGTGGTGAGGCCGGCCATGATGTACGGATTAGAGACGGTGGCACTGAAGAAACAACAGGAAGCTGAACTGGAGGTGGCAGAAATGAAGATGTTGAGGTTCTCGCTCGGAGTGACCAGGTTGGATAGGATTAGAAATGAGCTCATTAGAGGGACAGCCAAAGCTGGATGTTTTGGAGACAAGATTCGAGAGAGCAGACTTCGATGGTTTGGACATGTTCAGAGGCGAGAGAGTGAGTATATTGGTAGAAGGATGCTGAGGATGGAGCTCCCAGGCAAAAGAGCGAGAGGAAGACCAAAGAGAAGGTTTATGGATGTGGTGAGGGAAGACATGAGGGCAGTTGGGGTTAGAGAGGAAGATGCAGGAGATAGGCTAAGATGGCAAAAGATGACACGCTGTGGCGACCCCTAACGGGACAAGCCGAAAGGAAAAGAAGAAGAAGAAGAATGCTGACCCCCATCAATTAACTTCATCTGAATGGTAGTTTAAACTTATTGTGATTACTGTGACACAAACTATTGTGATGTAAGACAAAATTGTTCGGTTTTGTGCTTTTGTGCGCGAAATAAAAGGGGTTGGGGGATAAAAGGCTGTTCAGGTCACTTGGCAACGAGTAAGACCGACGGCCAATCAGCGTGCTGGTAAAGGCGCATTGATACAAACAAATGGAGTCATGTCATAAGCCGATGAAACCACGTTTGAATAAATACCATCTATATCTGTTATTTTAAACAACAGGTTCTTGGTGTTACTTGTGCGGGGGGCAACAGAATAAGGAAGCCAGTGTGGGACTTTTTGATGGCGCGGAGCATTATGTGCTATTCACTGTCGTGCCTCGGTTATATAAAAAGAGCGCACTTGAGCCGGTGGAGAAAAGCTTGTGAAGAGCGACGTTTTGTGAAGTTAACCCGTGTCCGCCTGCGTGGACACATGCTGGCTTCAGCGGATGCCCGAAGGAAACCGAGCAGCATCTGGCTTTTTCTACAACTCCCCACACAGTCTGAATGTCTGCGCAAAACTCTTCTGGAAAAGTAGGTAATTCTCCCGTCTCGTCTTCGAGTTAAACACTAACAAAATTCTAGCAACCGAATAAAAACTACAAAAAACCACGTTCCATTTGTAGCGTTTCTTCTAGTGACTTAATGCTTAACAGCTGTGTGGTCAGTTCCCTGCCGCGTGTCGCCGTATGGGTGAGTTAACTTGCCAACTAACTCGAAAAAAAGCTAACCGGCTACCCAAACACTTAAAAACACTTTTGGGACTAAATGTTTGCACTACTCTAGATGCTATTTGTTTGTTTTGGTCACGTGATTAGTTATGGATGCGCGTTTGCGCGTGAACGTTTTCGAAGGAAAACTCTGGAAAAGTGGAATAAAAGAGAGTGCGTGAGCTGTTCTGGAAGCCTCACGCACTGTGTACGCGCGTGCAACGCTCTAGTGGAGTTAAACGTTGCCAAATACTATTGCCACTTAACGATTCACACTGCGCTCGTCGGCTTCCATTCAAACAAGTCATTTAAATAGTTTTTTTGTTTGTTTGTGTTTGTGACTTGCCGGTAAATGTTCTTCTGACACTTAGACCACTTAATTGGGTACAGCATCCAGGTGACTTTTAATGGTATCAAGTGCAGTATTCTAAAGGAGCACGCAATCTTAAATCCTCAACCTTGGTGTCTCCCACAGAAGGGGGGGGGGGGGGTGAACACCACCTCCACCACAAGACCGTTTTCATTTAAAGTGAGGATAACGTTGCATGTTTTTTTTTTTTTTTTTTTTTAAAACCTTTGGTTTGAAATGTTAGTGTACTGAATTTAATTTAATGGCTAGCTATAGCCGACGCAAGCACTTATCTATGAAACACATTTTTAGCTTAAAAAAATTGTTGAAGTAACAACGGTTTTGGCTATTTTGAGGAACATTTGTGTTTCCAATGGATATCCTGGTCCAACTTGTTCACTCCCAAGCAGATGCGATGTAGCCTTGAGTTTTTGCTGATACTGCTTTAATCCTATATTGGGAATAATCACACAATCATTTCGAAGATGGAATGTTATAAAAGGCATGAGCATTTGCTATTACTCAAACAGAAAATAATAATCAGCAACAGTTGGTATGAGCGAAAAACTCCCATTTACTATTAAACGATGGGTTACGTAGTCAATTTGAACAGGAATGTACTGCAATTGTATAAAATAAACAAATGTTGGAAAATCCTGAAAACTGGTAAAACCAATAATCTTTAAAATGCAACATAACTACTGAAACATATTCTACAAGCAAATAGATTAAGAATATAACTTGCTATGCAAATTATACTTTTAAATTACAAAGTACATATTCAAGTTCATATGTCAGTTTAGCATCTTATCATTGTAAATATATCCAAACAGCTTTGTTTTAAAACTGAGAAAGCGATCTTTAGATCATAGATGTTTGGATCTAGTCAGGTTCAATACTTTAATTTTTTTTTATTGCTGATATCATAATATCTGATCTCAAAAATTGGATCAACACTTTATCGCCCATACAAAATTTTGGAAAAAATAAGCCTTCCAATTAGAGTAAACCATCCATACATTTTCTGAGCCGGTTATCCTCACAAGTGTCGCGGGAGTGTTGGAGTCAATCCCGGCTGTCATCGGGCAGGAGGCGAGGTACACCCTGAGCTGGTTGCCAGCCAATCGCAGGGCACATGGAGACAGACAACAGTCACAATGATACCTAGAGGCAATTTTGAGTGTCCAATTAATGTTGCATGTTTTTGGGATGTGGGAGAAAACCGAAGTGCCCGGAGAAAACCCACAGAGGCACAGGGAGAACATGCAAACTACACACAGGTGGGGCATGAATTTGGACCCGGTCCTCAGAACTGTGAGGCCAACGGTCTACAGGTGCCTAGAGTAGAGCATAATTCTCAACATATCTCATCAAATGTCTCATTGATATGCTACTCTGGGAACCCCTTCTCCGAGTGGCTGACAAGTTTGAAATAAAACTATCCACCAATAGTGCATATGGGCCGAAAATTCTAGACTGTCAAAATTACTGTTATGTTTTTAGCAGCATTATTTAATCTGGCTATTAATAAATCTACTCTAATTTGTGCCAACGGAACATTTTTGGGTGAGACTGTGGACGACTGGTAAGCACATTAGCCTCACAGTTCTGTGGACCCGGGTTAGGGTTAGCATACACCAGTTTCCTCCCACATTAGGAAAAACAAGCACAGTAGGTTAATTCAACACTTAAAATTGTCAGTCGGTATAAATGCAAATTCAAATGTTTTCGTTTATAGTGTATGTGCCTTGGAACTGGCTGGCAACCAGTCCAGTGTGTTCCAAGCCTCCTGCCCACAGGTAATTGGGATATTCTCCACTATACCTGTGACCCTCATGGGGATAAGCACTGTAGAAAATGGATGGTTAGATGGAACATTGGAGACAGAAGCAAATTTCTTGTTGTGTGCATTGTTTTTTTATAGAGTATTTTGGAGAACTTAGAAGTGCCTATTCCGTGTTTTTTAGAAAACTCAACAAAAATGGTGCCCACTTGTTGCTAGTTGCTTATTTTTCAGATAAAATAGTCTCTCTATTGGAGTCTTCCTTGTATGTATGAAATGAAAGCTAAACTTAAATTGTCTGCCTGCAGTTGACAAAAAAATGCAGTATGGTTTAGTCATTTTATCATGTGGTGCTGTCAGCAAGTGAAAAGGCTGTTTCACTTAATTTAAAATACCCATTAGGAAAATATGAACTTCAGTATCTTCACATATAGGCAGGAAGACATGACTTCACCTTCAGATATCATCTGTGAGGCGATGTGAGTGTTTTTGGTTTTTAATATAGCTCATGGAACCACCCCAAAATTCATTACTTCCTTTTATTAAATTTAGCTTTCAATTTCAATGGCTGTAGCTCATATTTTAATTTACTAAAAACATACTGCCAATACAAATGTAATGTGCAAAATGGTCATAATCATAACTACAATTACATTTGAAAATTGAGCAAACCAAAAAACAAAAACTGAAATATTGTTGTGAAATTGAAATCAAGCGGTTCCCAGCATGCGTTGTGCCATGTAGTAATTTTGTATATGTACAGGGAGTCCTGTCTATGACTGAGATCTGTTCTTACACTGGCAACGTAACACGAATTTCCACGCAAGTCGGATTTCACCGTTAGTTAAACTTTAGGATGACAGCTGGGATTGGCTCCAGCACTCGTGAGAATAAGCAGCTCTGAAAATGGGTTGGGGTGGGTACTTAGTATTAAAAAAAAAAAAAAAAAAAAAAATGCTGTACTTACCATTACTTCTAGAAGTGGATGGTGATGAATGAAGGGAGGCTGTGCTTAGCTATTGCTAAGGAAGCATGTGCACGTAGCCTTTGCTAGTGGTAAATTGGTCCTCTGTGTCTTTGCCTTTATGCTCTTTCAAAGTTAGGAAAATACGCTGTGCCTTTTCCCTTAATGAACATTAGGCTAATATTAAGCCTTGATTGATAATGTAAGTAATCTTTCCATCTCGGCAACGGTTGAAGAACAGTCCTTCGTTTATTAGGTTTTTTTTTTTTCCTTTCGCAAAAAAGAATTGCTTTGTGATCACTCATAGGGCTGAAACCCTTCACGTTTTTGTTCTAAAATACAAGCGTTGTCCTTAATAATAATTGCCACGGTCTGAATAGTCTTTACCAATGTTCATCGGTGTTACTCCTTTCTCTCTTTTTTTTTTTTTTTTTTTTTTTTTGGGATGATTTTGTGAAGCTTTTTTTCTATGGTAATTGCTTTAGATGTAGATGGATGGATTTTTTTTTTTCTTTTTTTAAGGGCATATTTGTGCCCTGTGATTGGCAAGGGACTAGTCCAAGGTGCGCCCCGCTACTCAACCTAAGTCAGCTGTGGTAGGTTTCAGCACACCTGCGACCGCAGTGAGGATAAGCAGTACAGAGGATGGCTGGATGGATCCTGTGCAGCGTAATTTTAACACAACAAAATCAATTTAACACAATTGAAATTAATGGCACCACTTGTTTTATGCTGCGTTCAGATGAAACTTCGTCCTTCACGATACTCCGGTTACAAGACATGCTGTCATAAATTTGTTCTGTCTTGGACCTGATGACAGGCCACATTACAAATATGACACAGGCCAGACCCCGCATGATCATTACGTACTGTCACTAAGAGCACAGATATTCATGGAGGTGGGAAAAGAAGAATGAAGCAGCAGGGCATAGAGGATTGTGGGATGCATGTGCAGGTCTGTGGGTTCAACCAGAAATAGGCCGTGCATGGACAGCAGGCGCACTGTAGACGTTCCCAGCATACATGGGCAGCAGAAAAGAGGCTGCACTAGTCAGAGTCTTAGGCGTTTTGTCCCACTTCCACGTTTGTTGTCAATTTCTCAGAATAATCGTAGGAAAGGAGTGTCAAACCATATAATCACAATATTTGTGTCTTAAAAATCCACGAATATTCAACATTTTCTTCATGGTTTTGGTAGGCGTTTTGTCCCACTTCCACGTTTGCTGTCAATTTCTCAGAATAATCGTAGGAAAGGAGTGTCAAACCATATAATCACAATATTTGTGTCTTAAAAATCCACAAATGATCAACATTTTCTTCATGGTTTTGGTGCAAATAAGTACATGTGCTTCCGGAAAATATTCACACGTTCATTATCTTGTTGCAAATCATAGGAACGATAAAAACTTTTCAGCAAAAATATAATTTCAACAGTGCTATGACTCAATGAGCATGAACCATTCTGTTATGGAATCCAAAACGCTATCGGCTTCTGTCATGTTATTTCAAGGCCTGTTGCCTTTTATACAGCATTCAGTGAGAAGAACTATTTGGAATTTCTTACATCTCCATCAGTTGGTCACCAAATGTAGATTTATATAAATCACGAATAAACAGTCTGCTTAAACTACTATGTACTTTTTTTTTTTTTAAATGGCTTAATTATTCACAGGACGAGGTGAGCCCTTGGATTTAATAACTGTCCGACTCTCCTTTTGAAGGCAAGCAAATGTTTCCTGAAGTTGGTGAGTTATTTTGGGAATTTTGTTTTTCTGAGATTGTTGTTAGGTCAGTAAGATTTCTGGGATGTTTCAGAATGGCTCTTATGGTAATGGTACAGCATCTCAGTTGAGTTTCGCTCTGGGCTTTGATTGGGCCTGACCTTGAAACATGACTACCATCATCTACCCCTGCTTCACAGTACGGATAATGTTTGATGGTGTTGTTCCTCCCAAATAATTCCCGTTTGGTTTCATCTGCCTCTGCAATGTTTTGTCAGTGGTGCTTGGAACATCCAAATCTTTTTTTTAGAAAAATTCAAACATGATGCCATTATTTAATTGAAACAGTTTAAATACTTGTAAAGAAAACTGTTTCCTCCCATGTCTTCTCCTTTGATCCCATTCTTGTTTGTTTTATGAATGGTAGATTTGTCAACGGAGATGTTTGTATGTAGAAATGATTTGTGTAAGTGTTCAGCTGACACTCCAAGGCTCTTTTGTTACCTCATTGAGCATTTTACACCCTCCTCTTGCAACTGCCACTCCTCTGAAGAGAAGAAAATGCCACTTCATTTGTGCACCATTTGTCTAACCCTGCCCTAATTAACATCAATTTTCTTTTTTTTTTCTCCCAGCTTTATACAAGTCAACCATTTTTAATTGTAGATTCTGTGAGCGATGCATGCAAAAGATCAGACGATGCTTCTTGAGAGAATTGTAAACTTGTGAGTTTACTAGCAGTCAGAGCAGCTTTAAGCCACACCTACAATCTCCAGGTTGACTCAAACCTGAGTTTGATCAGCTTTTGAGAATCTGTAGCTTTAGACCGTGGTTCTCAAGTGCAGTCACACAAGGACCCTCATTTTTTTATTGCTGGAAAGTTGAGACTCACTTTTAAAGGAAGTTAAAAACAAATGCATTTTGTTTTCATAGCTTCTGAAATTGGGGAGTGTTTTAAAATGTTTGACATGCCCATAATTGTATTTTTTTTTGCTAGCTGTACCCAACTCACCCAAAATGGGTCTGTGATCATTTTTAGGTCCTGACCCCCACCACCCTCCTCTGCTTCCTATGAACATTAAAGTGGGCCTCTCATGAAATGGATGATTTTTGATATATTATAAACAAAAAATCCACAGCCAATATGGTCCCATGTGTTTTTTCACCACAAAACATGCGATGAGCTGCGGTGGCTCATCTCCGCCGCGGAAGTGGATCGAACGGGGATGCGGTTTGGCCATGATCACATCATCTGAATATGGCTTGAAACAATAGTGTAATATTGCCCCGGTAACTTCACTCGGTTGTTTGGTGTTGTTCTTTTCGAAAAGAGCTTCGGTGTCAGAAGGGGCGTCGGAAAAATCCAAACATCTCTGTTGTTCGGCTTCCATAGTAGCAGGCACTGCGCGTTTTCAACGATGGAAGTGACGATGACGTCAAGGACAGTGAACGCGACTAATATGGCGACCACTTCGATGTCGAGGGGACACTCAATTGCGCAACTTTGCGCATGGATGACGCACGATCCGCTCACGTTTTTTTTCGTATAGACATTGAAGTGAATACTGTTATGTATTTTTCATTACAATATCTATTTTAGAATGTTTATAGGGATGACAGTCCTACTTTAATGTTATCAATATAAACTTGAACACTTAACTTTGTCGTATTCTTTTCAACATACTGTTTATTCTTGATTTCCATGGTTAGAATAGATTTTGACCAATTTCCACAGAAATTCCAAAGGGTTCACATACCTCTTCCCTCCCTGGGGTCAGTTGACACCACCAACCCTTTTACCCAAGCATAACATTTGTCTGTTTTATTGCATAGAAATGTTGAAACAAAAGTAAACCCTCTCACCCTTTGACGTTTGAAATTTTCGCAATGGGAAGGAATATCTGCAGAGTAATCCTGTGTTTTGTAGCTATTGCTGGCAGTATTCATTTGTCTGAGTAAGTATTCAGTGGTAGGTCAAGGTCTTGGTGGATTTTTTTTATATACATTTTGCCTTGTGTTGTGAGCCAAAGAGAATTAAAATGTTGTCCCTCAACCGAAGTTGGAATAAAAAGGAGCAATAGTTTCTGATGCACTTTTGGATGTTTGGGTGGTACAGACTAACATGTATATCGCTGGAATTAAGTGGAGTTCTCACCTCCAAAATTTCAATTCTTCATGAAACCAAAAACTGCACATTTAGTCATTATTGCATTTTCAAATAAATTTGGTGAATAATTTGTAAAAATAAGACTTATGTGGGAATAGGCCAGTAAGATAAATTTGTGAACATGTATTAAATTAACCAATTTGGATATCCAATAGGTTTCCATAAGAGTGTCAAAATACAAAATGGCAACAGTAGCAAAGAGCTGCAGCAAGCAGAAGCTTACAGTGAGACTTATCGAACAAGTTCATATCACTCACTAGGCTGACCCCTTTGTTGCCACATGCAACACTACAGCCGCTACGTTGTGACTTGGTATGTGGCATTGTACACCCATTATGAAACAAGTTTTTCCTTTGAATGTGCTTTTTTTTTTTTTTTTTTTTTTAAATGGACCTAATGCATTTTTGCTTTTTTAGAACTTCTAACAAATGTCTACGGGGGGCTGGATTAAACGAAATGCTATTATACTGTTCCACTCCTCCAAATATTTTTACATTTTTAGGTGGCTCAGCTGGAAAGCATTGGCTGACAGTTCTGAGCTCCTGGGTTCAATCCCAGACCTCCCTGTGTGGAGTTTGCATGTTCTCCCCGTGCCTGCGAGGGTTTTCTCCATCCCAAAAACATGCAACATTAATTTGACACTCTAAATTGCCCTGAGGTGGGGCTCTTTTGTCTCTGTGTGCCCTGTGATTGGCTGGCAACCAGGTCGGGGTGTACCTGCCTCCTGCACGTTGACAGCTGGGATCGGCTCCAGTACTCCTGTGACCCTCGTGAGGATAAGCGGCTAAGAAAAATGGAGGGAGAGATCAGTTTGCGTGGAAAAGTGGTTATTTCAGCATCTGTGCCAGTCTCATGCAAGTTAGTGGCATGAACCAATTGCTGCTGATTCAATGGCACTCATTAGTGCAGGAAAAAAATGCATTTTCGGATTTGAATGAAAACTGATCTAAGAATAACATTTGACAAGATAATGACTCTGCATTTTCTGTCTTTGTTACGGCCGCCCCTTTGCTGTTTTCCTGCACATCCTACTGTAGTCATGCAGCTGATTAGAGAGCAAGGATACACACAGCAGTCTCCTGCAAAATCATACTCTGTGCAATGAGCCATCTAATGGTGGTGCCAAAAGAGCTGCACAGATGTTCATGAGTGCAACTGTGGGAGAATGAATGGGAGAAAGGCAGTTGTTTAAGTAATCTCAAATGCATCAGGTACTGCCCTCTCTGGTGTTGTGACAAAATCCCCCCCCCCCCCCACACACACACACACACACACACACACGCACACAAAAAAGCTTCCTTTCACCCTGTGTTAACGAAGCTCATCCTTAACTAAAATGTCTTGCTGTATCAAACAAATGGATACAGCGCTGGGTCTTAATTTGGAAAAAGTTATGTTGGTGGGCGGCTCGTATGAAGTACTATGGTCTTTCTGTTTTGTTTTGTATCAGGTGAATTTCATCTTTCTTTCCTTCATCCACAGCTTAAAAAAAGTGACAATGGATGCCAAAGAGGCAGCAAGTGACTCAGTCAGCATTCTGTCTTGGGAGCAAGTGAATCGTCTGGATGAGGTCCTGACTGAGGTGGTGCCTGTCCACGGCCGTGGCAATTTCCCCACACTGGAGGTGCGTTTGAAGGACATTCTGGCTCGGGTGCACTCCAGTTTGACACTAAGTGGCATACGTGTGAAAGATGTGCGTCTGAATGGCTCGACGGCCAGCCACGTACTGGTGCAGGACCTGGGATGGAGCTACAAGGACCTGGACGTCATTTTCAGGGTGGACTTGCCGCACGAATCTGAATTCCGGCTCATCCGTGACGTGGTGCTGGGCACCCTGCTGGACTTCCTCCCTGAGGGCGTCAACAAGGAAAAGATCACAGCCACAACACTGAAGGAGGCCTACGTGCAGAAGCTTGTCAAGGTCAACACCGAACAGGACCGCTGGAGCCTCATTTCGTTGTCCAACAACAATGGCCGTAACGTGGAGCTCAAGTTTGTTGACTCCATCCGCCGCCAGTTCGAGTTCAGCGTTGACTCCTTCCAGATTGTCCTTGATTCTGTTTTGGCTTTCTATGAAGTTGATAACGCAGCGCCCATGTCGTCTGAGCACCACCCGGCAGTGAGCGGTGAGAGCATGTACGGCAACTTCAATGCGGCACTGGGCCACCTGCGTGACAAGCTCATCGCCACAAAGCGGCCCGAGGAGATCCGCGGCGGTGGCCTGCTCAAGTACTGCAACCTTTTGGTACGGGACTTCCGGCCCGCCAGTGAGGAAGAGTTCAAGGGCCTGGAGCGCTACATGTGCTCACGTTTTTTCATCGACTTCCCCGACATCAGCGAGCAGCAGCGCAAGGTGGAGGCTTACCTCCAAAGTCACTTTGTTGGCGAGGAGGCCAGCAAGTACGATTACCTCATGATTCTCCGTCGTGTGGTCAATGAGAGCACAGTGTGCCTCATGGGCCACGAGCGACGCCAGACTCTGCACCTCATCTCGCTCATGGCCTTTCGCGTGCTCGCCGAGCAGAATGCCATACCTGATGCATCCTGTGTCACCTGCTACTACCAGCCAGCACCATACGTGCGAGACCACAACTTCAGCAATTACTACGTGGCCAATCAAAACATTCCCACATGGCTGCCATGCAACTGATAGGATAGCGGGTAGGAAGTGGGGGGACGCATGTGACAGGCTGCTCCCCCTGATTGTAAGGGGCGTAAAAATGAAACGAGGTTACAGCTTATTCTAAATCAAGTGTTTCATCTTTATTGAACCCTTTCCCGTTTCGTTCTTTTCTGACATGTCAGTGTGATACATTTTAAGTGTTATTCCCACTTTTCTTTCTAGCTGGGTGAATCCCCCCCCCCCCCAAAAGTTAATAGGTAGAGTCTGATGATGATGAAGCCTCCCCACCCTCCTGGGATTATGGAAAAAAATTAAAAATGGTATCCAAGGGGAAGTGTAATCAGATGGTAGGCCCAAAACAGAAGAGAGACGGAGCTGGGGGGGGGGGGGGGGGGGCGAGGCGAGCGAGGTTAACGTTTGGGCTGGTTCTGATGTGTTCTGAGTCAATTTTCTTTTAATATAGTTTTTGATGTGTAATCGCTTGTCGCTTTAGTTAAAAAAAAAAAAAAAAAAAAAAAAAAAAATTCCAGTGTACTCTTTGTGCATTACTGTCACGTATTAGTCCAGTTCGGTACAGTAGGGCTCAAAATGGTCATCTGACCATACATCCCTATGGGAAGGGCACCCCTGTGAAAGACGAGTCCATCTCACATCTTCAAGGCGCATTGAACGGCTGATCATTCCAACTCAGTTGTGCAGATTTGACCCCATTTATTTATTTTTTTGTGGGAGCGGGGATGATCATGATTATCGGGCAGCTTTGACCACAAGACACTGTGGCTCAGTTTTGCAAGTGTTTTTGGTGTTCCAAGCCAGCCTTTGAAGTGTGTGTGTGTGTGTGTGTGTGTGTGTGTGTGTGTGTGTGTGTGTGTGTGTGTGTGTGTGTGTTGTGTGTGTGTGTGTGTGTGTGTGTATATGTATATGTATATGTATATATATATATATATATATATATATATATATATACACACACACACACTTATACACTTCTTTAAAAGTAGAGACATGTGGCAAGCCCCCACGGTCACCCTGCAACCAGATCTTGCTTGTATAATTAGCCTCATTCTGTCTTCCCATGGGGGGGATGGAACGCCCCTGTTGACCAACCAACCACGCTGAACCCCATGTGTGGTTATGGTGTAAAGATACCAGGTGTGCTTGATGACGTAATTGCTATTATTAGCATAGTAAAGCAGTGTTGGCACCTGCTGTTTGATGACTTAAATACACCCCCTCCCTTAAATCTCCCCAGAGCAGCCCTCAGTATAAATGTTCAACCCTACAGGCCCCTGCCTTTTCTCAGAATTGCTTGCCTTTTTCTGCATGCAACCACCTCTGCCCATGTTTGCATGAGATAACCACCAACCAACTCTTATCTGGAGTCGAGGGCGTGGGCGGCCTGCCCCAGTCTCCTCCGGCTCCCTCGCAAGCTTCTTGTCTAGTGCTTTTTAGGAAACCAACAATATGCTTCCCATTCTCTCTTGACCAATTTATTTTATTTTTTTTAGGTGACTTTTGTGTTTGGACCGTTTAATAAAAGCTGTACTGCTGCAGTCCCCTGTAAGGGGGAAATTTGTAGTTGGTGTTTGGAGTTTGCCTCCTTCTGCCCTGAAACATTCCCCCAACCCTTCTGCATCCCCTGAGGGAGTTTGTCACATTTAGTCTCTAAGGAATGTAAATAAGCTAACGAGTGGTTGCTCAGGGATTGAAGTTGCTCTGCATTTTTTTTTCCTTCCACTGAACATGACTTTAGACCGCCCTCTAGCTATCATGAGGGATTTGGGCTGTTGCCGCATTTTCTTAGCAGCTCACGCTTCTGATAGGTAGACTTGAACTTTGCGCAAGCTCAGGTAGAAATTATGGTAATAGCCATTTGTTGCTCAAAACACTTTAGTTGACAATCTCTGAGCAATGATAGCTTGTTTTGCTTGCTTTCACAGACATGTATGCTGTACCTTGTCTTGACCTTTTAGGGCGGGAATCACGAGGAGCATTTGTGTTCACGCTAGTTGTCTCTGACTACTGAAGGAGTCTGCCGGTCTTCAGGGATAAATCATGAGAATGAAGTGCCTTTTTGTTTGTTTTTCTTTAGCTCCTTTCAGCTGTGACCTCATCAGTGTTAATGCCGTTGCTTCTGTTGTTCGTTTTTGGTGAAAGGCACATGGT
The DNA here is from genome assembly GCF_019802595.1 of Syngnathoides biaculeatus. Lineage (NCBI taxonomy): Eukaryota > Metazoa > Chordata > Actinopteri > Syngnathiformes > Syngnathidae > Syngnathoides > Syngnathoides biaculeatus. Next base: position 3,593,584 of record NC_084653.1, read on the forward strand.
GATGACCCAAGAAGTCCCATTGAGTTCATCAGGGTGATGGCAGCTGGTCAGTATTCTTAGGTGGGTTGTTTTTTTTTTTTTTTTTTTTTTTTGTAGCTGTAAGTTTGTGTGTGCTTGTGCGTGCGCGAAAGGGAAAGCTGGACATGTTTATGAAATGTCAGTTTTTGGAAGAAGAGGATTTTGTCGCCATAGTAACTATGACGACCATTTGAGTTCCCTCTCCCTTCCCCATTTGTAAGCACTTTGACCTCACAAAACTTTTGGAAATCTTCACATGGTGGGAAAATGTGCTTGAAGAGAAAATGATAAATAAAATAACTATGCAATTCCTGCCCCTGCCTCTTTTTTTTTTTTTTTTTTTTTTTAAATGGTGTGCGTGTGCGTAAGATAAATATCAATATCGCATGTCACTAAGACACTGTGGATCTCATTTCTATATTTGGAACTTCCTAGCTCCTCCCACCAGAAATTCCTTCAAGGAGTGAGGATTTATTTATCAATTACAACATTTGACCAGAGATGACATTACATTTACGTGTCAAAAAAGACAAGTCTGCTTGGGTAAGTTATCTAAATGTCCATAATGCTGTCGATTTTAAAGTGGGACTGAAAAGTGAAATACAGATTTTTGTATGTGTGTACTCAACACTGTTACTGATTACAAATTTACAGATACAAAAACAATTGTGATTGGTCATGCCTGTCCTGTTCCTGCGCACATTGCATTTTTTTAGAGTGACTCGTAGATCTATGTAAAGTCAAATTGCTTATATATATATATATATATATATATATATATATATATATATACACTCTGCAAAGGCATTGACATTTTGAGACAAAACGATAATGTAATTACGAGACAAAATTTTTAAATGTGCTCGGTTCGGTGTATAATCATGAGCCAGTGTAGTCATTTTATTTAAAAACTGAGCCGAACACAACTGACACTCTGCAAAACATGGATAGTCAAACTAAAATAATGAAGGTATGATAACAGATGAGCTATTAAATTTGAATTTGTGCTGTGTACAGTCTAGCTGGTGCACACCTATTTCCATCAAGTCTTACGAGACTGACATATGAGGATAAATCACATCCTTTTATTTTTAGATACCTTATGGAAATTACTCGATCCTTGCTCCTCATTGTGTGTCCAAGACAATTGTGACTCCCCTTACTGTGACACCATGAGAACTGGGTTGCCTTCACTGTTTTGTGGAGCTTGGAATGTTCCAATTTGAGACTTCTGAGCGGTCTACTGTGTTCATATATATGCCAATTGTTTGTCGAATTTTTCACACTCCAGAGGGTATTCCAGCAGGCAGGCGATGTGGAAAAATCAGGAAGTTGACCCTGAGATGAGGTAAAGAATGATCAGTTTCAGTGGCCAAGAGAAATTGACTCATTCGCCACAGTAACTGACTCATTGACCCAAGCTTGCTTACTAGCAGGTTTTGTAGGCCAAATCCTGAATTTCTACCAGTTAGCATCTCCTTGAAGCAAACATGGCTTGTCTGCTTTTCAATGAACACTTTACTATTGAGCAAATCTGTTTATGTAGTGCATTTCAAACACGGTAACTCAGTGTGCTTCACATGATTGAAAGGATTTGAATACAAAGAAATAAAACATTTAAAATGTGGGGAAAATGGAAAAAATATAAAGTACAATTAAAGACCGCGTATAGTGCAAGAAATGTCATTAAAAGCGGAAACACTCTAAAAAGCATGAGGGATTTAAAAACCTTCACAATTGGGCTGACATCGCCTCTGTTGGCAAATAATTCCATTTGTGTGGAGCTGCTTCACCACGTTTGCCTTGGACTCTGTGCGCCAATATTTAATCTTGTGACCTTTGTCTGTCAATCTCGGAGCTCTACTGGGTTTGTATTCCGTAAGAGCTTCTTTCATGTATTCAGGACCTAAACCATTGAGTGATTTATAGACCAGAAGCAGAACTTTTATCTATTCTAAAACTGACTGGAAGCCAGTGACAAGACTTTAGAATTGAAGTTCTATCCTCAGACCTCTTTGTTATCATCAGAACCAGAGTTGCAGCATTCTGAATGAGCTGCAGCTGTTTAATATTCTTTTTGGGGAGTCCAGTCAGAAGACCATTACAGTCGTCAAGAGATGAGATAAAATCATGGATGAACTTTTCCTAGTCTGCTTGACACATGCAAGCCTTCACTCTAGATAGGTTCTTCAAATGGTAGTAATGGACCTTTCTGACTGGTGATCTTCAGCTCTGCCCCCCTTAGTTACAGTTGCCATGCCCCACAATCTTCCAAAATGGCGACGGAACATAACAGGTTTGAACTGGATCCTCTATCACGTATTCCAGATAATATATGACACGACGTCAGAGTTACAGTGAAACTTTGGCGATCCATGCAAAAAAAGTTTGACTCATCACAAACTTCATATTGAAATCCAACAGGATAAAATTGTGGAATCGTACTGCGCATGTAAAGCAAGGTGACTACTTATTACTTGGAAAGATCACGAGTAATATCGTAGTCTTTATAAGTGAGTGGTTATATCATTTGACTTGGCTCATAATGGAGCACAGTTTTCTGTCTTAAAAGTCCGATGTGATACAAATGGACTTCTCTTGCATGACATCGCGCTTTCACGTGTCATTAACCAGACTCGTCGGAATAAAACATTACACACTTCTTCAGCAGGTCAGTGATACACTAACAAAGTGAAAGTTGTTCTGCAATGCATAAAGCACTGTTGATGATAATGAAATCAAACTCAGATGAGATACTTCGCCCTCACTTACCTTCGAACATACAGCATTGACTTTATTGTCCACACTAAGTTATACACGCGCTCTTCTGCAAGCCTTAATCCATTCTAGACACCTCCTCAACTGTGTTTTAGGCTTTAGAAAATGAATCAACCGAGCCCCTTGTAACCTAGCAGGATATCTTTCATCAGAATTGTACGTTCCCAAGCGCATCTGAGGACCATTTTGTTCGTAACATTAACTTTTCCAACCGCACGCGACCGATAACCAGCATTGCTTGTGGGACATGATGACAAACGGGGCAGGCCAAGCCAGGGGTTAAGACAAAGCGGCTATCTGATTGGCTATTATTGTATGAGCAATTTACAGGTCAAAAAGGTCCATTGGTTTGATATGAATGAATTCAATTTAGTTTCCCTTCTAGTAGTTTACTTAGTTGTATTTGAATTTATAATTTTTGGGGGTAAAGTTATGCACCTAGATAATCAACGATGATCATATTGTGTACATTTTGAAAACAATAACATTTATTTATAGATGTACTAGATAGATTTCATTTATAATACAATTTGTAAAACTTGGACATTAAAATTGGTGCTCATCCTTTGATCATGCTTGCAGCTCCCAGACCATTCAGTCAAATCACATGCCTGATTAAAATGTATCGTATCAAAAACCTGACTGAAATTCAACAAGATCAAAATTGACACCTTTCATGAGTCAGATTTCAAGCTTTTCTCATTTAGCACTTTAAGAGCAAATTCTGTACTGTGATGAGTACAGAAACCTGAATGAAATTTGTAAAAAAACAAAAAAAAGTCTTTTAAATTCAAGAAATTGCCAAGTTGATTAAAAATAACTGTCTTGACTATAAAAGGGAGATTTGAGATGGTCCAGTGCTCTTTTTTTTTTAGAAGAGGCTTAAAAGCAGCTATTTTAAGAGCTTTAAAGGAAGACTTTGTTGAAACTATAGTAATGGAAGCACATATTAAAAGTTAGTAGATGAGGATTTAGTGTTTCTTTTAATGCCAGAGTTAGCCATAGATTTTATAAAGAAACCTCTCTAAATTGGGAAAGTATTATTGAAATTCCTCTCTCGTTCAGACATTCCAATGAGCCCGGTTGGAAAACTGAAAGCCAATCAGTGTTTGCCACGCCTGCAGTGCTTCCTGTTCTGACACCCCCCATTGTTCGCGGATGCGTTTCACTGAACAGAGAACGTCCACTATCTCACATTTTGTGGCTGATTTTTGTGAGAAATAATTACAATCAAAACAAAAATAGCATGATGTACAATGTTCAAGCCTGTGCACTTCAGCCAGAATACACACATCCAGCACTTGAGTGTTATAGAGGGAGCATGGCACTAACTACGAACAATAAGTCCTCTTATATGGACCGCGGAGATTTTATGCTTTTCTGAGGAGTTGGTTTCGATGTAGAGATTATACAGCAAGCGTGGCCAGACCCCCCCCCCCCCGAGCCAGCTCAGAGCCAACAAAGCGAGCGTAACAGTGAGTCGATGCTCTGTGCTATTACTACTTCCGCCATTGAGCAAACAAAACAAAAATAACAATGTATAATGTTCAACCGTTTGAGCCAGAATGCACACAGGTGGAAGTCGACGTTTCAGTAGGAGCGTGGCGTTGACAACGAACAATAACAGTCCCATTATATGGACCGCGGAGATTTGACGCTTTTGTGAGGAGTTGGTTTCAATGTCGAGATTATACAGTAGGTGTGCCCAGACCCCCCCCCCCCCCCCCAAAAAAAAAAAAAAAAGGAAAAAAAAACTGAAGCACTCAGTGTCTCGCATTCAACCAGCAGCGGGGTTGGGGGTGGTTTGCATGCGCGCATCACAGTAAATAGTAACTGGGAAGTGTTGTGTGCTTACACGTGTATATATCCTTCCATCCATCCATTTTCTTAGCTGTACGATAGTCACAGGAATGCTGAAGCCTATTCCAGCTGTCAATGGCCAGGAGGCAAGTTTACACACACGCAGACACGGGGAGAACATGCAAACTCCACACACGGAAGTCCGGGATTGAACAGCTGCGCCACCATCATAACGTATGTTGTTGCTTATACAGTATTAGCACGAGAGGCTTAACTTAATGGTTAGATGCGTGCAAATTTCCCCTGCTGGTGAACGAGCCTCAACTGTGAAGGCCACAGCTGTATCCTGTCAGGTTAACCCCATGGGAAGTTAAAGAAGGAGAAATTTGGGCGCACTTTCTGAGTTTTGTTTCACAACACGCCGGCATCTTGGCTTAGCTAGAATGAATGGTCTGTAATGCAAGCACCGGCGAGGTCAGGAGGGGAGTCAAGGATGTTTCTTCCGCATTTGGCTCTGAAACCTGGCACACATCCAGATTTTGCTTGGATTTAAAAAATATTCAGTATTTTTTTTTTCCAATTAATGTCCAAAATATATGTAATCATAATAATATGACTTCACATTGGAGGGTTCATTGTACATATGAAGTTTGGGGAGAGTCTTCCTTTAAGAAACTTGCCAGACTGAAGTGAGCAATTGATTTTTTGGTGCAAATCAGCTAGCGCTGATTTAATAGTTTTGATAGTCAAATGGTTTTCAGTCAAGACAGCTCATTGGTTTCAGCTGCTGAAAAGCTTTCTCTACAGTTTTTTGGTCAGATGTAGAATCGTTTTATCATTTTGCTAATTTGTGCTAACATTTGAGCTGATTTATATTTTTTAACTAAAATAAGCAAACTCATTGCACTTATTGGCTGTTACAAGTTGTGATCTGATTCAAGGGGGGTCGGGTGAGCTTGTCAACCACAACAAACATAGCACGAGTATTTCTGAGGTTCTTACTGATTATTTCAGAAAAGTGTTGCTGTCTAGCCCTAACTAACTCTTGGTTAAAATTACAAAGTCACTGTCTGTAGAGGGCACAGTCAATTTGGAGTTTAGTTTTTCTCCACTTGGGTTCTGCTTTCCTATACTTTGATTGATAGCTCGTGTCCATCACTGTGCTTCTCCACTGTGTTTTAGGTCGTCTCAGGTTGATCTTGGTTTTAACATGAGTGACAGCATTCATGGCATTTGTGATTTTTCAATGTGAAATTGTCCAAAGGTTCAGCAACTGTCTCAGCATTCACAGTCTGTAGCACAGCCACAGTCTCCATAAACTTAGTGGTAGAACTCTCATTTATGTACCTTTTCCTAATAGAGATAGAGGTTGTCTGAACGTTTGAAAGAATCTGTAATTCAAAGAATACACAAAAATGATCAGAAATAGCCATAACATTGTCAGTTGATAGAATTTCAACATAATTAAAGATGGCCCAGTCTAAGATGTGACCTTGTGTGAGTTGGACTCATAAATATTGTTGAGAGGTCAAATTTAACAAGTCCCCTGTTATAGGTGTACTCAGTAATAATAACTGACAGCAGTTTTGAAAAATTACACCTTTTGGATCACACTGCTCTGGACCCCCGCAAGGAAGTAACATAGTGAAGACATCTGTGCATTGAGAATGACTTAATTTATTCTACAAACAATATACAAAATTTACTGTGGATATGTATCAAGTACAATGGTCTCCATTTTCTTGTCCTGAAAGTGATCCCTCTGCAACAGTGATTGATGGTTGTGCTTTCTATCCAGGCATTACAACGCCAATCCATCTAGGGATCATGTGTAAAAACAAAACATAACACACAATGATACGACTAGTCCTGCGAAAAGTTCAACTAGCATTGTACCCATGGGCCCGAATATATTTGGAAACAGGAGCCGGCTTTGGCGACAGGCCAAAATCATCCCTAATAACCTTTTAACACTTCTACCATACTGGTAATGTTATCCGGATTATCTGCTATCAAGGTGTGACACGCATCTCCCATCAGGTTCAGAGAAACACATAAACACCTTGCCAGGCCAGCATGTAGTCGTTTCATTAGCAAATCCCTTCAAAGTATATATTATATTATGAATGTGATCCACCTAAATTGTCACAACGTACCATGGGAAAAATTCAATACCATATTTCTCTCCTAATCTAATTTGCCAATGATGAGCTTCCAAAGAATGGAACTGTGCCATTTCCCATTTAAATTTTAGTTTTGCTCACCCCTAGCACACTCTTTCCCTGAGCCTTTCCCCCCTTTTGTTACATCATAAGGAAGCAGTAATGTTGCTGCATATAAGGGAAAAATATATAAGCCTGATCCCCACAGACGCACCAAATATCTTTGGAAATTTTCCAAAATACTGTTTCCTACCAATGTACGAGTCGTTACTTCCAATGTCACCCGCTGGGCCTTGTCCCGCAAATAGAATGTCTTAAGCCTTTCTTCAAATGGGTGTACTTTAAACTTCATCAGGTAATATACACACACGGAAATTTCCATGAATCTCTTTGCATAACCATGTGACTCATTTTAACAAAAACGAATTGTTGATTCTACTGACCTCATCTCTATCGAACCAGGTACAGTGGATTGGAGATCCTTATGTTTTCCTTGCAGGTTCAGATATTGTAAATCACACACCAAATAATATTCGCCACAGTGCACTCATATTATCATCACACCATATCAGATAATGTGCTCTTGCATGAAATCTCACCCCCTTAATAAAGCACGCTTCCAACAACGTTGCAATGGAATCAGTGTAGTTTCAAAAGTTGAGAGATGTAGTGAGAGGCAGAACCCTGACCAAACTTGGATCTTTGCCTACATCAGACTCTCTAATTGAATGCGTCATCTGTAGGTACCACATATTTCTACTTTCCTAAAGGTCATCGCTTTTGTAATGCCAAAGACTCAAACACGAAACCTTTCCATTTAGTTAGCAGTTTCTTTCTTTTAAATCTATTTATTTATTTATTTCCCTTTTCAGAGCCAATTTGGGCCAGGCATATATCTCTCTTCAGTCTCCTCACTGTTATAACAATTCTTTGGTGAAATGCCAGCTAATTTCTTCCCCCGGAGTGGTCAAATTTATTGTTGTCCTTATGTCATTCAATTTTTATGGCACTGTTGTTTACAATCTTCTGTGGATGCTACACACGCTTTATCTGTTTTTCCCTTTAGGGGATCTCTGTTTTAGATTTTCAGCTTCTCTCACGTTGGTTCTGTTGTTTTTGTAATCTAGATTTAATCATTCAATGAGGTCTACTGTATTCGTTGACTTTGGTATTATATGTGTGTGTGTGTGTGTGTGTGTGTATATATATATATATATATATATATATATTGTCCCCTTTCCATATTTTGAAGTACTCTGTAGGTGCGCGTCTGAGCTCCCATGTGCCATGTTGTAGGTTGATGCTCCTGGACCTTTTTCCCCCACTCTCCAAGGCTGTGTCATTGCTGGCAGTGCCCCGAGCAAAGCAGGGTCAGCAGCGGCCAGGTCGCTCTCAATCGCTCTGCCCACTGTGCCCAAAAACCCTTTGCAGTTTCTCTGTCCTCCTCCTCAGTTACCTGAAGTGCTCCAGGGCCATCCTGTTGAGGTCCAAGTTCTTGTGCGACTACTGACACTTTGACAGAGTGTGACAGAGGGCACGAGGTTGGTGACCCTGGACTGCTGTGCCAAGGCTGCGAGCAACCTCATATGGACCTCGTCGGCACTCGTTGAGCTACCCCCTCCCTACAACTTTCATAAATGCTTTATCCGGTTGCATTGTGCTCTGTTATGTGGCTCAGGTCTCTCCTGAAATCAAAGGGAGTATTTCCAAGAGCAGCAGCCCCACACCCAGACAGCATGTTGAAAGAACTTCCTGTCACTTACAATTTATCAGTATCTTCTCTGCCATGAACACTTACAATTCAAATTATTAATTTGGTTTTCCCCAATTGAATTACACCCCCTTAATACATCATGTATTAGGGAACCCATTTAATCAATTTGCCATCTTAAGAAGCACAGTGGACCACTTACACTACTACTTAAATCCTTTTATGAATGTTCCACTTCAGGCTATGTCCCTTGGGAGGCACCGTTGGTCCTCCTCGCACTGCTCCTCCCAGTCACTCATGTAAAAAGAAAACATACATTATTACAGGGCACACTTTAATTTGTCCACAGTAAATGTGTCCTTGTGTCCATTGAAAATACAACATTAAATATTAATGAATGTACATTTCTATTCATAATTGAGATCTGTTAAAATGTGTTTTGATTTACTGCTGTAATTCCACTTTTACAATTCCTGTTATCCTCTCATCCATGTGGGGGGTGGTGCTCTAACAATGTAGGCAAACTCAGCACTCACCGCTCTTTCTCCCAGCTGTCAACATGCATAAAAGGTGCCAGGATTTTCACTGGAGCAAATCCCATGCTCCTCCAAGCCTAACCTCAAGTTCTATAACTAAGTCCTCTGCGCACTCCCAGGCTGCTTTTTATGCTCAGGCAAGGTGCCCTCGCTCCATGTACCTAACCATTGTGACGCGATGCACCCAGCAGGAAGTTGCCCAAGGCTGGCCTCTGTTGTCCCCGGGAGAAGCGGACTAATTCGTTTGACTAGCAAGGTGGCCAGTCTTGCCCGCAAACATTCTATTCTTCCCTCCCGGAACCCCAGTTCGCCATTAAATGGAAACAGCCCCCACCCGGTAGCGCGCCGGCCACACCTCAAACTGTGCTTTGCCACCTCCCCCCTTACATGGGGGCTGTTACCCATACAGACCGCACTCACCTCTCACGAAGTATTCACAACAAAAGAAACTCTTACTTCCATGCGTGTGAGCAAATCCTCTAGGCCGATCACCATTCAAATGCATAAGCATCTTCCAGCGGAACAGTTGTGTCGCAATTCACTCTAATCTCATCAAAAAATTGCCAGTGTCCTACAAATTCAACTGCTGCATCAAGAGCAGCCGCCTAACACTCCTATTTGTTTACGCATTCTCTGCAAAGCCGCGATCCCGTATGGCAGTGCTTCTAGAAGAGTGGAGCTATGTCAGAGGAGGCGTGTGACTCTGGGGAACATGCTTTTTTTGCCTTACTAGAATGAAGTGTAATTGCACATCCAACGCTCTCATTATCAGTGTGCGCAGGGAGTATTAGCTTTATCGTGTAGTTTTTTTTTTTTTATTGCACTGAGCAGGCGTTCTGAAGTATAATAAACAAACCCATAATAGACTTTTTTTTTTTTTTTTTTTAAACAGGGATGAAAAGAATGAGACAAAGGAAAACACCCAAAAGCTAAGACGAGGAAATATGACGAAGCATATGTAGTGCTTGGCTTCATCGTGACTACAGTGGGAGACGAGAAAAGACGGCTGTTTAATGTGTCTAAAAATGTTGGCAGCGGACAGCATGAAGCCAAATAAATCAATGCGTCACTTAAAGACATCACACCCCAGTCATGGTGATAAGTCGCTGGATTTTTTTTCCGGTGAAAATGTCCCGAATATTGCCGACAATCATCCCACTTTGTGAAAGCTACTTCAATAAACCAGCGAGCACTGTTAGCATCGTACAAGATAGTGTACCAAATTGCTCAGTGGGGAAAAAAAAAAAAAAAAAACACACCAAAGGAAATTTATTCATTTTTGTTTTGTAAGTCGAAGGGTTTTATATTAGTGCTCCTGTGTTAATGTTGCTGAGCTGAATTTGAAGTTATTTGATTGCTTTTGTACAGCCAAAACGTGCTGAAGATTGCTAACAGTCAGTAGACCAGTGAGCACTGTTAGCGTATAAGTTAGCGTATCAAATTGGCTAGTGCACAAATTGTTTTATTCATTTTCGTTTTGTAAGTTAGTGTTTTATACATGGTGCTCCTGACTTAATGTTGCTGAATTTAATTTGAAGTAATTTTTTGTCTTCATTTAATTTTATTTTTCACTGTCAAATGGTGCAATAAGTTGGTAAAAAAAATTTATAGTTTAAACAAGGAATTTTTTTTAAATTTCAAATTCCAAATCTTTTCTGTTACAGACTGAAAAACAATGTTCATAAAGTTATTCTTTGTTGTAAAAGTTAAGATTTTTTTCTTTAATTTAAATAAGGATGCAAAGTTATGCTGTACTTATTGCAATTTTATCGACAAATGGTATATATAGTCGCAGCAGGGGATGGGGGGGGTGCCAATTTTCTTCTTGCTAGGGGGATATAACAGAAAATAGTTGACAAGCACTGCCGTATGGGAACAATCACAGAGTAACCATAGATGTTTGTCTCTGGCTCTCTCGCTTAGTGTTCCTGTTTCTAATTTCCCTTATTTCATTATTATTTTATAACTAATGGGTACCCACCAAAGCACTTACCTGCATATATATTTATTGTAGTCATATCAATCAGAATAAACATTGCCTGCATTTACTTCACCCCTTGGGATCTCCGTTTTGCCAAATAGAGGGCTTGTTTATTTGTATCAATTTTTGCTTGCATTTGCTCCATATAATTCAACCGACCAAGGGACGTGCTCACCGCTGTGACTTGCTTTTCAACTAGTGGTCAACTGTGAAGTTAGTATGTCGTCATTGTATGCATGCACCATCGTCCCTTGCGGCCCCTCCAGACGCATGTGGTGCGCTCTCCAAAGGAACACATAAAAGCGAAAATTCTCAAGCCTCCCCCATCATGCAAAACTTCATCAGCTGACTCATGCACTCATGCAATGCGTCCCAGACAAAGACCCGCCATCTTCAACAAGCTCCAACGCATGTAGCAGCTCAGTGGCGAACACATAAAAGCTGTTATATCCGAGTTACAACCCATGGGGAAAATCAACGGCTGGACCATAATTCCAAAGCTACGACGTGCGCCACTTCTTGAGACTCCCCATCCATGGGGAAATCTTATACAGCAAATTCATGCAAACAAACTCTATTACAACACATCCCCACTTTGTCTCCAAAGCCTTCAACCACTTCGCACCTTCCAAAGACACAATTCCACCCAGAGGAAGCACTGCATGGGCACCAGTAAATACGTGAGCTGCAGCAGTTTGATGCTCTTTTTAAGAAGTCAAGTCAGAAGACCATTACAGTAGTAAAGTTTACTTGACATAAAAGCATGGTTGAGCTTTTCCTGGTCTGCTTGACACATACAAGCCTTCACTTTAGATACAGTGAAGAAAATAAGTATTTGTACACCTGCTATATTGAAAGTTCTCCCACTTAGAAATAATGGACGGGTCTGAAATTTTCATCGTAGGGGCATGTCCACTGTGAGAGAGATAATCTAAAGAAAAATCCAGAAATCACATCCTTTTCTATCTGCTTGTCCCATTAGGGGTCGCCACATTGTGTCATCTTTTTGCATCTAAGCCTATCTCATGCATTCTCCTCTCTAACACTCACTGTCCTCATGTCCTCCCTCACAACATCCAACAACTTTTTTTCTTTGGTCTTCCTCACGCTCTTTTGCCTGGCAGCGCCACCCTCAGCATCCTTCTACCAATATACTCACTCTCTCGCCTCTGAACATGTCCAAACCATCATAGTCTGCTCTCTCTCTGACCTTGTCTCCAAAACCTCCAACTTTGGCACACACTCAACATTGCTCTCTATTGTTGACCCAAAGTATTTGAAGTCGTCCACCCTGCTATCTCTTCTTCCTGGAGCTTCACTCATCCTCCTCCACCCCTCTCATTCACACACATATTCTGTTTTACTTCGGCTAATCTTCATTCCTCTCCTTTCCAGTGCATGCCTCCATCTTTCTAAATGTTCCTCCGCCTGCTCCCTGCTTTCACTGCATATCAGAATATCATCTGCGAACATCATGGTCCAAGAGGATTCCAGTCTACCCTCATCTGTCAGCCTATCCATTACCGCATCAAAAAGGAAGGGGTACAGCGCGAACCCTGATGCAGTCCCACCTCCACCTTAAATTCTTATGACACACCTATGGCACATCTCACCGCTGTTCTGCTACCCTCATACATGTCCTGTACTATTCTAACATATTTCTCCACCGCACTAGATTTGCGCATCTGGTACCAAAGTTCCTCTCTTGGTACTCTGTCATAGGCTTTCTCTAGATCCACAAAGACACAATGTAGCTCCTTCTGACCTTCTCTGTATGTTTCCATGAGCATCCTCAAGGCAAATAAGGCAACTGTCTTTCCATTTTTAATTCTGTTGAGTGCCTTTCTAAGTTCTTCCTTACTCATCAAAGCCACTTGCTGGTCATTCACACTTGCCTTTACAAGCAAAATGCATTATTTCTCAGTTGAGAAGTCAAATTGAAATTGTTTACTTAAATTCCTGAACATTTTTAATGGTTTAATGACATGCTTTATGAAGACCAAAGAAAAGGTTGGCGGAAGGTGTCTAGTGTTCTATGTGACAGAAGGGTATCTGCTCAGATGAAGGGCAAAGTTTATAAAACAGTGGTGAGGCCAGCCATGATGTACGGATTAGAGACGGTGGCTCTGAAGAAACAACAGGAAGCAGAACTGGAGGTTGCAGAAATAAAGATGCTGAGGTTCTCACTTGCTGTGAACAGGTTGGATAGGATTAGAAATGAGCTCATTAGAGGGACAGCCAAAGTTGGATGATTTGGGGACAAGGTTAGAGAGAGCAGATTTCGATGATTTGAACATATTCAGAGACAAGAGTATATTGGTAGAAAAGTGCTGAGGATGGAGCTCCCAGGCAAATGAGCGAGAGAAAGACCACAGAAAAGGTTAATGGATGTTGTGAGGGGGGACATGAGGACGGTGGGTGTGAGAGAGGAAGATGCACCAGATAGGCTTAGATGGCAAAAGATTATACAATGTGGCGACCCCTAACGTGACAAGCCAAAAGGACCAGAAGAAGAAGATATGCTTTATTCATCTTGCTTGCTCAAATTTGCTTCAAAAATTTTCTGAGCTTCTTATCATCACTAGGGTCGTGGGAGTGCTGGAGCCTATCCCAGCTGTCATCGGGCACGAGGTGGGGCACATCCCAAACTGGTTGCCAGCCAATCTTAGGGCATACAGAAATGAACAACCATTCGCACTCAAAATCACACCAATGGGCAATTTAGAGTGTCAAATTAATGTTGCATGTTTTTGGGATGTGGGAGGAAACCGGAGTGACAAAACCCTGGAGGCATGGGGAGAACATGCTAACTCCACACAGGGAGGGCTGGGACTGAACCCGGACTTCAGAACTGCAAGGTCAATGCTCTACAGCTGTTCCACCGCACCACCGCTTCTAAAATAATTGTTTGAAATCCCTCATTCCTGATCA